>NW_027046933.1:0-19070 GCF_025399875.1 Dalotia coriaria | reverse complement strand
TTTCAACGATCTAAAATGCTTGAAAATGCTTATTTTAGCAAAACAGCACGTTTTGAGCTTTAATCAGCGTTTTAACGCGTAAAACAGCTTATAAAAACGACGAAAATTTTTATTATTTGTTTTTTATTAATATTGCGTCTGTTGAACGATTTCAACGATCTAAAATGCTGGAAAATGCTTGTTACAGCAAAACAGGACGTTTTGAGCTTTTAATCTGCGTTTTAACGCGTAAAACAGCATAAAAACGACGAATTTTATTATTCGTTTTTATTAATATTTGCTTCTATTTGAACGATTTCAGCGATAAAATGGCGAAAATGCTTTATTTTTAGCAAAACAGCACGGTTGAGCTTTAATCTGCGTTTTAACGCGTAAAACAGCATAAAACGACGAAATTTTTATTATTCGTTTTTTATTAATGTGCGTCTATTTGAACGATTTCAACGATCTAAAATGTGAAAATGTATTTTAGCAAAACAGCACGTTTTGAGCTTTAATCTGCGTTTTAACGCGTAAAACAGCATAAAAACGACGAATTTTTATTATTTCGTTTTATTAATATTGCTTCTATTTGAACGATTTCAACGATCTAAAATGTGAAAATGCCTGTTACAGCAAACAGCACGTTTTGAGGCACAATCTGCGTTTTAACGCGTAAACAGCATAAAACGACGAATTTACATTATTCGTTTTTATTAATATTGCGTCTATTTGAACGATTTCAACGATCGTCTTGAAAATGCTTATTTTAGCAAAACAGCACGTTTTGAGCTTTAATCTGCGTTTTAACGCGTAAACAGCATAAAAACGACGAAATTTTTATTATTCGTTTTTATTAATATTGCGTCTATTTGAACGATTTCAACGATCTAAAATGCTTGAAAATGCTTATTTTAACCAAAACAGCTACGTTTTGAGCTAATCTGCGTTTTAACGCGTAAAACAACATAAAATGACGAATTTTTATTATTCGTTTTTATTAATATTGCTTCTATTTAAACGATTTCAACGATCTAAAATGCTTGAAAATGCTTATTTTAGCAAAACAGCACGTTTTGAGCTTTAATCTGCGTTTAACGCGTAAAACAGCATAAAACGACGAAATTTTATTATTCGTTTTTTTTAATATTACTTCTATTTGAACGATTTCAACGATCTAAAATGTTTGAAAATGCTTATTTTATGAAACAGCACGTTTGAGCTTTTAATCTGCGTTTTTAACGCGTAAAACAGCATAAAAACGACAATTTTTATTATTCGTTTTTTATTAATATTTTGCGTCTATTTGAACGATTTCCAACGATCTAAATGTAGTAGCGCTGCGCAAAACGAGTACGTTTGAGCTTTATTCGCGTTTTTAACGCGCGTAAAACAGCATAAAACGACGAAATTTTATTATTCGTTTTTATTTTTATTTAACGTCTGTTGAACGATTTCAACGACCTAAAAAGCAGAAAATGCTTATTTTAGCAAAGCACGTTTTGAGCTTTTAATCTGCGTTTTAACGTGTAAAAACAGCATAAAAACGACAAATTTTTATTATTCGTTTTTTAATTTATGTTAAGCCTATTTAGACAGATTCAACGATTTAAAATGCTTCAAAATGCTTATTTTAGCAAAACAGCACGATTTGATAATCTGCGTTTTAACGCATAAACAACATAAAACGACGAAATTTTTTGTATTGCGTTTTTATTAATAATTGCGTCTATTTGAACGATTTCAACGATCTAAAATGCTTGAAAATGCTTGCGGCAGCGAAACTGGGCGTTTGGGCGCATTTGCCGTTTTGTAAAACGGCAGGGCTGACGAAATTTTATTATTCGTTTTTTATTTTTGTGCGTCTATTTGAACGATTTCAGCAGCGATCTAAAATGCTTGAAAATGCTTATTTTAGCAAAACAGCACGTTTGAGCTTTTAATCTGCGCGTTTAACGCGTAAAACAGCATAAAAACGACAATTTTTATTATTCGTTTTTTTTATTAATAGTACTTCCTGTTGAACGATTTTAAGCTTGATCTAAAATGCTTACGAAAATACTTATTTTAGCAGCAAAAACAGCACGTTTTGAGAGCTTTTAATCACCGTTTAACGCGTAAACAACTAAAACGACGAAATTTTTATTATTTTGTTTATTAATATTTTGCGTCTGTTTGAACGATTTCAACGATAAAATGCTGGAAAATGCTTATTTTAGCAAAACAGGACATTTTGAGCTGTCTGCGTTTTAACGCGTAAAACAACATAAAACGAATTTTTATTATTCGTTTTTTTATTATGTGCTTCTATTTGAACGATTTCAACGATCTAAAATGCTTGAAAATGCTTATTTTAGCAAAACAGCACGATTTGAGCTTTTAATCTGCGTTTTAACGCGTAAAACAGCATAAAACGACGAAATTTTTATTATTCGTTTTTATTAATATTGCGTCTTGAACGATTTCCAGCGATCTAAAATGCTTGAAAATGCTTATTTTAGCAAAACAGCACGTTTTGAGCTTTAATCAGCGTTTTTAACGCGTAAACAGCATAAAACGACGAAATTTTTTATTATTTGTTTTATTAATATTGCGTCTATTTGAACGAACAACGATCTAAAATGCTTGAAAAGTGCTTATTTTAGCAAAACAGCACGTTTTGAGCTTTAATCTGCGTTTAACGCGTAAAACAGCATAAAGCGACCATTTTATTATTCGTTTTTTATTAATATTGCGTCTGTTGAACGATTTCAGCGATCACAAAATGGCAGAAAAATGCTTATTTTAGCAAAACAGTACGTTTTGAGCTTTATTCTGCGTTTTAACGCGTAAAACAGCATAAAAACGACGAAATTTTTATTATTCGTTTTTAATTTTTTATTGCGTCTATTTGAACGATTTCAACGACTAAAAGCTTGAAAATGCTTATTTTTAGCAAAGCACGTTTTGAGCTTTTAATCTGCGTTTAACGTGTAAAACAGCATAAAACGACAAATTTTTATTATTCGTTTTTACTATTAATGTTGCTTCTATTTGAACAGATTCAACGATTTAAAATGCTTCAAAATGCTTATTTTAGCAAAACAGCACGATTTGAGCTTTAATCTGCGTTTTAACGCATAAAACAGCATAAAACGACGAAATTTTTATTATTCGTTTTTATTAATATTGCGTCTATTTGAACGATTTCAACGATCTAAAATGCTTGAAAATGCTTATTTTAGCAAAACAGCGTTTTGAGCTTTATTCTGCGTTTTAACGCGTAAACAGCATAAAACGACGAAATTTTATTATTGGTTTTTATTTTTATTGCGTCTATTTGAACGATTTTCAACGATCACAAATGCTTGAAAATGCTTATTTAGCAAAACAGCACGTTTTGAGCTTTAATCTGCGTTTAACGCGTAAACAGCGCATAAAACGACGAATTTTTTTTATTATTCGTTTTTTATTAATGTGCTTCTATTTGAACGGTTTCAGCGACTCAAATAGCGAAAATGCTTATTTTTAGCAAAACCGGCACGTTTGAATCTGCGTTTTAACGCGTAAAACAGCATAAAACGACAGAAATTTTTATTATTCGTTTTTATTAATATTGCGTCTATTTGAACTGATTTCAACGATCTAAAATGTGAAAATGCTTATTTAGCAAAACAGCGTTTGAGCTTTAATCTGGTCAACGCGCAAAGCAACATAAAAATGACGGGTATATTATTCGTTTTTTAATATTGCTTCTGTTGAACGATTCCAACGATCTAAAATGCTTAGAAAAGTACTTATTTTAGCAAAACAGCACGTTTTGAGCTTTATTCGTTTTAACGTAAAACAGCATAAAACGACGAAATTTTATTATTCGTTTTTTTATTTTTATTGCGTCTGTTGAACAGATTCAACGATCTAAAATGCTTGAAATTGCTTATTTTAGCAAAACAGCACGTTTGAGCTTTAATCTGCGTTTTAACGCGTAAAACAACATAAAAACGACGAAATTTTTATTATTCGTTTTTATTAATATTGCTTCTATTTGAACGATTTCAACGATCTAAAATGTAATGCTTATTTTGTAAAACAGCGTTTGAGCTTTAATCGCGTTTTAACGCGTAAAACGGCATAAAACGACAGAGTATTATTATTCGTTTTTATTAATATTGCGTCTGTTGAACGATTTCAACGATCTGAAATGCTTGAAATGTTTTAGCAAAACAGCACGTTTGAGCTTTTAATCTGCGTTTAACGCGTAAAACAACTTGCTCGAAATGACGAATTTTATTATTCGTTTTTTTGTAATATTGCTTCTTGAACGATTTCAACGATCCTAAAATGCTTGAAGTACTTGTTTAGCAAAACAGCACGTTTTGAGCTTTATTCTGCGTTTTAACGCGTAAACAACATAAAACGACGAAATTTTTATTATTCGCTTTTGTTATATTGCGTCTATTTGAACGATTTCAACGATCAAAATGTGAAATTGCTTGCTTTAGCAAAAACAGCACGTTTTGAGAGCTTTAATCTGCGTTTTAACGCGTAAACAGCTTATAAAACCGACGAAATTTTTATTATTCGTTTTTATTAATATTGCTTCTGTTGAACGATTTCAACTTGATCGTCTTGAAAATGCTTATTTTAGCAAAAACAGCACGTTTGAGCTTTAATCTGCGTTTTAACGCGTAAAACAACATAAAACTTGACGAATTTTTATTGTTTTTTATTAATATTGCTTCTATTTTAACGATTTCAACGATCTAAAATGCTTGAAAAATGCTTATTTTAGCAAAACAGCACGTTTTGAGCTTTTAATCTGCGTTTTAACGCGTAAACAACAGCATAAAAACGACGAAATTTTTATTATTCGTTTCCTTTTATTAATATTGCGTCTATTTGAAACGATTTTAACGATCTAAAAATGCTTGAAAATGCTTATTTTAGCAAAACAGCACGTTTTGAGGTTTAATCTGCGTTTTAACGCGTAAAACAGTATAAAACGACGTAAATTTTTATTATTCGTTTTTATTAATATTGTTTAATTTGAACGATTTCCCAACGATCTAAATGGTTGAAAATGCTTTTTATTTCAAAGAAAACAGCACGTTTTGAGGTTTAATCTGCGTTTTAACGCGTAAAACAGCATAAAACACGAATTTTCTTATTATTCGTTTTATTAATATTGCTTCTATTTGAACGATTTCAACGATCTAAAAACGCTTGAAAATGCTTTTATTTTAGCAAAACAGCACGTTTGTTTTAATCTGCGTTTTAACGCGTAAAACAGCATAAAAAATTACGAAATTTTTTATTATTCGTTTTTATTACTATTGCGTCTATTTGAACGATTTCCTCAACGAACTAAAAATGCTTGAAAATGATTATTTTAGCAAACAGCACGTTTGAGCTTTAATCTGCGTTTTAACGCGTAAAACAGCATAAAAAACGACAAAAATTTTTATTATTATTCGCTGTTTTTATTAATATTGCGTCTATTTTGAACGATTTCAACGATCTAAAATGCTTTGAAAATGATTATATTAGCAAAACAGCACGTTTTGAGCTTTTAATCTGTTTTAACGCGTAAAACAGCAAAACGACGAATTTTTTATTATTCGTTTTTATTAATATTGCTTCTATTTGAACGATTTCTTCAACGATCTAAAATGCTTGAAAATGCTTATTTTAGCAAAACAGCACGATTTGAGCTTTAATCTGCGTTTTAACGCGGGTAAAAACAGCATAAAAACGACGAATTTTTATTATTCGTTTTTATTAATATTGTTTCCTATTCTGAACGATTTCAACGATGTAAAAATGCTTGAAAAATGCTTATTTTAGCAAAAACAGCACGTTTTAAGCTTTAATCTGCGCTTTTAACGCGTAAAACAGCATAAAACGACGAATTTTTTATTATTCGTTTTTATTAATATTGCGTCTATTTGAACGATTTCCACGATGTAAAAAATGCTTGAAAATGCTTATTTTAGCAAAACAGCACGTTTTGAGCTTTAATCTGCGTTTTAACGCGTAAAACAGCATGTAAAAACGACGAAATTTTTATTATTCGTTTTTATTAATATTGCGTCTATTTGAACGATTTCAACGATCTAAAATGCTTGAATATGCTTATTTTAGCAAACAGCACGTTTTGAGCTTTAATCTGCGTTTTAACCTGTAAAACAGCATAAAAACGACGAATTTTTTATTATTCGTTTTATTAATATTGCTTCTATTTGAACGATTTCAACGATCTAAAATGTTTGAAAAATGCTTATTTTAGCAAAACAGCACGTTTTGAGTTTTAATCTGCGTTTTAACGCGTAAAACAGCATAAAACGACGAAATTTTTATTATTCGTTTTTATTAATATTGCGTCTATTTGAACGATTTCACCGATCTAAAATGCTTGAAAATGATTATTTTAGCAAAACAGCACGTTTTGAGCTTTAATCTGCGTTTAACGCGTAAAACAGCATAAAAACGACAAAATTTTATACCCGTTTTATTAATATTGGTACCATTTGAACGATTTCAACGATCTAAAATGCTTGAAAATGATTATATTAGCAAAACAGCACGTTTTGAGCTTTAATCTGCGTTTTAACGCGTAAAACAGCATAAAAACGACGAATTTTTATTATTCGTTTTTATTAATATTGCCGTATTTGAACGATTTCAACGATCTAAAATGCTTGAAAATGCTTATTTTAGCAAAACAGCACGATTTGAGCTTTTAATCTGCGTTTTAACGCGTAAAACAGCATAAAAACGACGAATTTTTTGCCATTCGTTTTTATTAATATTGCTTCTATTTGAACGATTTCAACGATGTAAAATGCTTGAAAATGCTTATTTTAAAGCAAAACAGCACGTTTTGAGTTTTTAATCTGCGTTTTAACGCGTAAAACAGCATAAAAACGACGAAATTTTATTATTCGTTTTTATTAATATTGCGTCTATTTGAACGATTTCAAATCGATCTAAAATGCTTTGAATATGCTTATTTTAGCAAAAACAGTCGTTTTGAGCTTTAACGTTTTAACGCGTGTAAAAACAGCATAAACACGAATTTTTTATTTTTCGTTTTTATTACTATTGCTTCTATTTGGAACGATTTCAAACAGATTCCAAAATGCTTGAAAATGCTTATTTTAGCAAAAATGTCGTTTTGAGTTTTAATCTGCGTTTTTAACGCGTAAAAACAGCATAAAAACGACGAAATTTTTATTATCTTCGTTTTTTATTAATATTATTGCGTCTATAGAACGATTTCAACGATCTAAAATGCTTGAAAATGCTTTATTTCAGCAAAACAGCACGTTTTGAGTTTTAATCTGCGTTTTAACGCGTAAAACAGCATAAAACGACGAATTTTTATTATTCGTTTTTATTAATATTGCGTCTTTATTTGGAACGATTTCAACGATCTGAAATGCCGCGAAAATGCTTATTTTGTGCAAAACAGCACGTTTTGAGTTTTAATCTGCGTTTAACGCGTAAACAGCATAAAACGACGTTCTTTATTATTCGTTTTTATTAATATTGCGTCTATTTGAACGATTTCCAACGATCTAAATGCGTGAAAATGCTTATATTTTAGCAAAAACAGCACATTTTGAGTTTTAACCTGCGTTTTAACGCGTAAAACAGCATAACAACGACGAATTTTTTTATTATTCGTTTTTATTAATATTGCTTCTATTTGAACGACTTCAACGATCTAGAATGCTTGAAAATGCTTTTATTTTAGCAAAACAGCACGTTTTGAGCTTTAATCTGCGCTTTAACGCGTAAAACAGCATAAAACGACGAAATTCTTTTATTATTCGTTTTTATTAATATTGCGTCTATTTGAACGATTTCAACCATCTAAAATGCTTGAAAATGCGCTTATTTTAGCAAAACAGCACGTTTTGAGTTTTAATCTGCGTTTAACGCGTGTAAAACAGCATAAAAAAACGTGACGAATTTTTTATTATTCGTTTTTATTAATATTGCGTCTGGCCTTTGAACGCGATTTCAACGATCTAAAATGCTTGAAAATGCTTATTTTAGCAAAACAGCACACGATTTGAGCTTTAATCTGCGTTTTAACGCGTAAAACAGCATAAAACGACGAATTTTATTATCTGTTTTTATTAATATTGCTTCTGGCTTGAACTACTTCAACGATGTAAAAATGCTTGAAAATGCTTATTTTAGCAAAACAGCACGTTTTGAGCTAAATCTGCGTTTAACGCGTAAACAGCATAAAACGACGAATTTTATTATTCGTTTTTGCCGTTGCGTCTATTTGAAATCATCAACGATCTGAAATGCTTGAAAATGCTTATTTTAGCAAAACAGCACGTTTTGAGCTTTAATCTGCGTTTTAACGCGTGCAAACAGCATAAAAACGACGAAATTTTTATTATTCGTTTTATTAATACGGCCTATTTGAACGATTTCAACGATCTAAAATGCGTGAAAATGCTGGCCTTTAAAACAGCACATTTTGAGTTTTAACCTGCGTTTTAACGCGCAAAACAGCATAACAACGACACGAATTTTTATTATTCGTTTTTATTATACGTTTCTATTTGAACGACTTCAACGATCTAGAATGCTTGAAAATGCTTTTATTTTAGCAAAAAACGTTAACGTTTTGAGCTTTAATCTGCGTTTTAACGCGCGGTGTAACAGCATAAAAACGATGAAATTTTTTATTATTCGCTTCTTATTACGGCTATAAATCTATTTGAACGATTTCCAACCATCTAAAATGCTTGAAAATGTTTATTTTAAAGCAAAACAGCATCATCGTTTTGTTTAATCTGCGTTTTAACGCGTAAAAACAGCATAAAAACGACGAATTTTTATTATTCGTTTTTATTAATATTGCTTCTATTTGAACGATTTCAACGTGATGTAAAATGCTTGAAAATGCTTTCTATTTTAGCAAAAACAGCACGCGTTTTGTGCGCTTTAATCTGCGTTTTAACGCGTAAACAGCATAAAAACGTGACGACGAATTTTTTATTTTCGTTTTTATTAATATTGCTTCTATTTGAACAACGATTTCCAACGATCTAAAATGCTTGAAAATGTTTATTTTAGCAAAACAAGCTGCAGTTTTGAGTTTTAATCTGCGTTTTAACGCGTAAAAACAGCATAAAACGACGAAATTTTTATTATTCGTTTTTATTAATATTGCGTCTATTTGAAACGATTTCAAACGATCTAAAAATGCTTGAAAATGCTTATTTTAGCAAACAGCACGTTTTGAGTTTTAATCTGCGTTTTAACGCGTGTACCGAGCATAAAACGACGAATTTTATTATCGCTTTTTATTAATATTAAGTTTCATTGAAATCTACATTTCAACGCATCTAAAAATGCTTGAAAATGCTTATTTTAGCAAACAGCACGTGATTTGAGCTTAATCTGCGTTTAACGCGTAAAACAGCATAAAACGACGAATTTTTATTACCTGTTTTTATTAATATTACTTCATTTGAAACGATTTCTACCCGATGTAAAATGCTTGAAAATGTTTACCTTAGCAAAACAGCAATGTTTTGAGCTTCTAATCTGCGTTTCAACGCGTAAAACAGCATAAAACGACGAAATTTTTATTCGTTTTTTACTAATATTGAGGCCTATTTTGAACGATTCTCAACGATCTAAAATGCTTGAATATAAGCGATATTTTAAAACAGCAATGCTTTATTTTAATCTGCGTTTTTAACGCGTAAAACAGCATAAAACAACGAATTTTTATTTCACTTTTAATAATATTGCTTCCTCATTTGAACGATTTCAACGATCTAAAATGCTTCGAAAAGCTGCTTGTATTTTGAAAACAGCAATGTTTTTGTTTTAATCTGCGTTTTAACGCATAAACAGTACAAAACGACGAAATTTTTTATTATCGCCATTAATATTGCGTCTATTTGAACGATTTCAACGCATCTTAAAATGCCGAAAATGCTTATTTTGAAAACAGCACGTTTTGAGCTTTAACTGCGTTTTAACGCGTAAAACAGCATAAAACGACGAATTTTTATTATTCGTTTTATTAATATTGCGTCTATTTGAACGATTTCAACGATCTGTCGCCGAAAATGCTTATTTTAGCAAAACAGCACGTTTTGAGTTTTAATCTGCGTTTTAACGCGTAAACAGCATGTTCCACGGAAATTTTTATTATTCGTTTTTATTAATATTGCGTCTATTTGAACGATTTCAACGATCTAAAATGCGTGAAAATGCTTATTTTAAAGCAAAACAGCACATTTTTAGTTTTAACCTGCGTTTAACGCGTAAAACAAGTATAACAACAACGACGAATTTTTATTATTCCGTTTTTTATTAATATTATTGCCGTATTTGATCGACTTCAACGATCTGTAAATGCTTGAAAATGCTTATTTCCAGCAAAAACAGTTAACGTTTTGAGTTTTAATCTGCGTTTTAACGCGTGTTCGTTACGCACCACGAAATTCTTTTTGCCGCCCCGTTTTATTTATATTGTGTCTATTTGAAACGATTTCAACCATCTAAAATGTTTGAAATGCTTATTTTAGCAAAACAGCACGTTTTGAGTTTTAACCTGCGTTTTAACGCGTAAAACAGCAGCATAAAAAACGACGAATTTTTATTATCTGTTTTTATTAATATTGCTTCCTATTTGAACGATTTCAACGATCTAAAATGCCGCAGGAAAACGCTTATTTGAAAGTTCGCGCACGTTTTGAGCTTTAATCTGCTTTAACGCGCAAAACAGCATAAAAACGACGAAATTTTTATTATTCGTTTTATTACTGCGCCCATCAACGCGATTTTAACGGATCTCAAATGCTTGAAAATGCTTATTTTAGCAAACAGCACGTTTTGCGTTTCAAATCTTGCGTTTTAACGCGTAAAAAACAGCATAAAAACGTGACGAATTTTTATTTTCGTTTTTATTAATATTGCCTACTTGAACGATTTCAACGATCTAAAATGCTTGAAAATGCTTATTTTAGCAAAACAGCACGTTTTGAGCTTTAATCTGCGTTTTAACGCGTAAAACAGCATAAAAACGACGAAATTCTTTTTATTATTCGTTTTAATAATATTGCGTCTATTTCAACGATTTCAACGATCTGGAAATGCTTGAAATGCTTATTTTAGCAAAACAGCATCGTTTTGAGTTTTAATCTGCGTTTTAGCGCGTAAAACAGCATAAAACGACGGTGCCTTTTGGCTTATTCGTTTTTATTAATATTGCGTCTATTTGAACGATTTCAACGATCTAAAATGCGTGAAAATGCTTATTTTAGCAAAACAGCACATTTTGAGCTTTAACCCGCGTTTCAGCGCGTAAAACAGCATAACAACGTAGGACGAATTTTTATTATTCGTTTTTATTAATATTATTGCTTCTATTTGAACGACTTTAACGCATCTAAAATGTTTGAAAATGCTTATTTTAAAGCAAAACAGCACGTTTTGAGTTTTAATCTGCGTTTTAACGCGTAAAACAGCATAAAACGACGAATTTTATTATTCGGTTTTTATTAATATTACTTCATTTGAACGATCAACATCTAATATGCTGAAAATGCTTATTTCAGCAAACAGCACGTTTTGAAAGCTTTACCCGCGTTTTAACGCGTAAACAGTATAAAAATTACGGTTATTCGTTTTATTACGTCGGTTTTGAACTGATTTCAACGATCTGAAATGCTGAAAATGCTTATTTTAGCAAAACAGCACGTTTTGAGCTTTTAACGTTTTAACGGCAAAACAGCATAAAACGACGAAATTTTAGGTTATTCGTTTTGGCGATGATGTTTATTTGAAACGATTTTAACGATCTAAAATGCTGAAAATGTTTTGGTTTTGTGCAAACAGCACGTTTTTGAGCTTAATCTGCGTTTTAACGCGTAAAACAGCATAAAACGACAAATTTTATTATTCGGTTTTTATCTATATTGCTTCATTTGAACGATTTCAACTATCTAAAATGCTTTGCGCTTATTTAGCAAAACAGTTAATGTTTTGAGTTTTAATCTGCGTTTTAACGCGTAAACAGCATAAAAACGACGAATTTTTTATTATCTGCTTTTTATTTAATATTGCGTCTATTTGAACGATTTCAAACGATCTAAAAATGCTGAAAATGCTTATTTTAAAGCAAAACATCACGCCGTTTTGAGCTTTAACCGTTTTAACGCGTAAACAGCATAAAACGGACGAAATTCTTTATTATTCGTTTTATTACTATTGCGTCTATTTCCGAAACGATTTCAACGATCTAAAAGCCGCTTGCGCGTTTATGAAAAACAGTATGTTTGAGCTTTTAATCTGCGGCGAATGCGTAAACAGTATAAAATGACGAATTTATTATTCGTTTATTAATTATTGCCGGCTTAAACGATTTCTAAATCGATCGAAGCTGCTGAAATGCTTTATTTAGCAAAACAGCACGTTTTGAGCTAATCTGCGTTTTTAACGCGTGTTATACAAAAAAACGATGTACTTTATATTCTGCTTATTGGCGTATTGCTTCATTTGAACGATTTTCAACGATCGGTGCCGAAAATGCTTATTTTAGCAAAACAGCACGTTTTGAGCTTTTTGTATTCTGCGTTTTAACGCGTAAAACAGCACAAAACGACGAAATTTATTATTCGTTTTATTAATATTGCGTCTATTTGAACGATTTCAACGATCTAAAAATGCTTTGAAAATGCTATTTTAGCAAAACAGCACGTTTTGAGTTTTAATCTGCGTTTTAACGCGTAAAACGTAACATAAAACCACGAAATTTTATTATTCGTTTTTATTCATATTGCTTCTATTTGAACGATTTAACGATCTAAAATGTGTTGAAAATGCTTATTTTAGCAAAAACAGCCGTTTTTGAGCTTTTTAATCTGCGTTTTAACGCGTAAAACAGCATAAAAACGACGAATTTTTATTATTCGTTTTTATTAATATTGCGTCTATTTGAACGATTTCAACGATCTAAAATGCTTGAAAAGCTTATTTTAGCAAACAGCACCGTTTTGAGTTTTAATCTGCGTTTTAACGCGTAAAAACAGCATAAAAAACGACGAATTTTTAGCGGTTCTTTTTGCCAATATTACCCTAATTGAACGATTTCAACGATCTAAAAATGCTGAAAATAGCCATTTTGCGTATATCGTTTTGAGTTTTTTAATCTGCGTTTTTACGCGTAAAACAGCATAAAAACGACGTATTTTTATTGCCCGTTTTTATTAATATTGTTTCTATTTAAACGATTTCAAAGATCTAAAATGCTTGAAAATGACATTTTAGCAAAACAGCACGTTTTGAGCTTTAATTGGCATAAAACAGCATAAAAAACGACGAAATTTTTATTATTCGTTTTTTATTAATATTGCGTCCATTTGAACGATTTCCAACGATTCAAAATGCTTTGAAAATGCTTATTTTGTTAAAACAGCACGTTTTGAGCTTTTTAACCCGCGTTTTAACGCGTAAAACAGCATGTAAAACGACGAATTTTTTATTATTCGTTTTTATTAATATTGCTTCTATTTCAACGATTTCAACGATCTAAAATGCTTGAAATGTTTTATTTTAAAGCAGCACGTTTTGAGCTTTAATCTGCGTTTTAACGCGTGCGCATGTAAAAACGACGGAAATTTTCTGCTTATCTGCTTTATTCATATTACTTCTATTTGAACGATTTCAACGATCTAAAATGCTTGAAATGCTTAATTTAGCAAAACAGCAATGTTTTGAGCTTAATCTGCGTTTTAACGCGTAAAAACAGCATAAAAAACGACGAATTTTTATTATCTGCTTATTAATATTGCGTCTATTTGAACGATTTCAACGATCTAAAATGCTTGAAAAATGTTATTTCAGCAAAACATCACGTTTTGAGCTTTAATCAGCGTTTTAACAAGTAAAACAGCATAAAACGATGAAATTTTTATTATTCGTTTTTATTAATATTGCGCCTATTTGAACGATTAACGATCTAAAAATGCTTGAAAATGCTTATTTTAGCAAAAACAGTTAATGTTTTGAGCTTAATCTGCGTTTTAACGCGTAAAACAGCATAAAAACGACGAATTTTTAATATCTGCTTTTTACATTATTGCTTCTATTTGAACGATTTCAACGATCTAAAATGCTTTGAAAATGCTATTTAGCAAAACAAGTTAATGTTTTGAGCTTTAATCTGCGTTTTAACGCGTAAAACAGCAAAACCAATTTAATTTTTACTATTCGTTTTTATTAATTGTGTTCATTTGAACGATTTTCAACGATTTAAAAATGCTTCTGAAAATGCTTATTTTAGCAAAACAGCACGTTTTGAGCTTTAATCTGCGTTTTAACGCGTGTCATACATAAAAACGACGAATTTTTTATTATTATTCGTTTTAATATTGCTTCATTTGAACGATTTCAACGATCCAAATGCGTTTGAAAATGCTTATTTCAGCAAAACAGCTTTATTTTATTCCCGTTTTAACGCGAAAACAGCATAAAAACGAAGAAATTTTTATTATTCGCTTTTTTATTACTACTGGCGTCTATTTGAACGATTTCAACGATCTAAAATGTTTGAAAATGTGCTTATTTTGTGCAAAACAGCACGTTTTGAGCTTTAATCTGCGTTTTAACGCGTAAAAGCAGCATGTAAAATTGACGAAATTCTTTATTATTCGTTTTTATTAATATTGCGTCTATTTCAACGATTTCAACGATCAAAAAATGCTTAAAAAATGCTTATTTTAGAAAAAACATCACGTTTTGAGCTTTAATCAGCTTTTTTAACGGTAAAACAGCAAAAAAAAACGACAAAATTTTTTTATTATTGTTTTTATTAATATTGCGTCTATTTGAACGATTTCAACGATCAAAAAATGCTTAAAAATTTTTATTTTAGAAAAAACATCACTTTTTTGAGTTTTTAATCAGCGTTTAACGCGAAAAACAGCATAAAACGACAAATTTTTTTTATTATTCGTTTTTATTAATATTGCCTATTTGAACGATTTCAACGACCCAAAAATGCTTGAAAATGCTTTTTTTTTAGCAAAACAGCACGTTTTGAGTTTTAATCTGCGTTTTAAGGGAAAAAACAGCAAAAAAAGGGACGAATTTTTTTTTTCTTTTTTATTAATATTGCGTCTTTTGAACGATTTAAACGATCAAAAAACCCCGGAAAATGCTTATTTTAGCAAAACATCACTTTTTGAGCTTTAATCGCTTTTAACGCGAAAAACAGCATAAAACGACAAAATTTTTTTTAATTCTTTTTTTTAAATTTGCGTCTTTTTGGGGTTTTTAAATGATCTAAAATGCTTGAAAATCTTATTTTAAGAAAAAACAGCACTTTTTGAGTTTTAAATTTCGCTTTTTAACGCAAAACAGCAAAAAAACGACAAAATTTTTTATTATTCTTTTTTTATTCAAAATTTTTTATTTGAACTATTTCAACGATCAAAAAATGTTTGAAAATGCAAGAAAAACAGCACGTTTTGAGTTTAAATTTCGCTTTTTTAACGGGGAAAAACGCTTAAAAACGAGGGGTTTTTAAATTATTCGTTTTTTTTTTTGGCGCCTTTTGAACGTTTTCCCCAACGATCTAAAATGTTTTTGGAAAATGCTTATTTTAGAAAAAAACATCACGTTTTGAGCTTTAATCAGCGTTTTAACGCGTAAAACAGCAAAAAAACGACGAAATTTTTATTATTCGTTTTTATTAATATTGCGTTTTTTTGAACGATTTCAACGATCTAAAATGCTTTTTTTTGGAAAAAACGGCATTTTGAGTTTTTAATTTCGCTTTTTTTAACGGGGTAAAACGCAAAAAAAAACGACAAATTTTTTTATTATTCTTTTTTATTAATATTGTTTATTTGAACGATTTCATGGGATCTAAAATGCTTGAAAATGCTTTTTTTAAAAGCACAACAGCACGTTTTGAGTTTTAATCTGCTTTTTAACGCGAAAAACAGCATAAAAACGACTTTTTAACTATTCGTTTTTATTAATTGCGCCTTTTGGAACGATTTCAACGATCAAAAAATGCTTGAAAATGCTTATTTTAGCAAAACAGCATTTTAAAGAATCTGCTTTTTAACGCGAAAAAAACAGCATAAAAACGACTTTTTATTATTCGTTTTTTTTTAAATGGTTTCTATTTGAACGATTTAAAATTTCCCAAAGTTTTGGAAAAGGGTTTTTTAGCAAAACACCCTTTTTGAGTTTTTATTCTGCGTTTTAACGCGTAAAAAACATAAAACGACAAAATTTTTTTATTATTCGTTTTTAGTAATATTGCGTCTTTTTGGGAACGTTTTCCCGATCTAAAATGTTTGGAAAATGCTTTTTTTAGCAAAAACAGCACGTTTTGAGCTTTAATCTGCGTTTTAACGCAAAACAGCATAAAAGGGCAAAATTTTTATTATTCTTTTTTTTTAATTTTTGGGGCTTCTTTTTTTAAAACGATTTCAACGATCTAAAATGCTTGAAAATGCTTTTTTTTAGAAAAAACAGAAACGTTTTGAGTTTTAATCGGGTTTTAACGCGTAAAAAAACATAAAAAGGGAAAATTTTTTTATTATTCTTTTTTATTCATATTCTTCTATTTAAACATTTCAACGATCTAAAATGCTTGAAAATGCTTTTTTTTTGGAAAAAAACAGCACTTTTTGAGTTTTAACCCAGCTTTTTAAACGCAAAAAAACAAAAAAACAAAAAATTTTTTATTATTGTTTTTATTAATATTTTTTTGAACGATTGCAACGATAAAAAATGCTTGAAAATGCTTATTTTGGAAAAAACATCACTTTTTGAGCTTTTAATCGGGTTTTAACGCATAAAAGCAAAAAAAAGCAAAATTTTTTATTATTCGTTTTTATTAATATTGCGTCTATTTGAACAAATTTCAACGATCAAAAAATGTTTGGGAAAAATGCTTTTTTTTTTAAAGCAAAAACAGCACGTTTTGGTTTTAATCTGCGTTTTAACGCGAAAAACAGCATCGACAATTTTTTTATTATTCTTTTTTTATTAATATTGTTCATTTGGAACCCATTTAAACCGATCAAAAAATGCTTGAAAATGCTTATTTTAAAAAGCACTTTTTGAGCTTTAATCTGCGTTTTAACGCGTAAAAAAACAAAAAAACGACGAATTTTTTTTTTATTCGTTTTTTTAAATATTGCGTCTATTTAAACGATTTCAACGATCTAAAATGCTTGAAAATGCTTATTTTAGAAAAAACAGACGTTTTGAGTTTTTAATCTGCGTTTTAACGCGTAAAACAGCATAAAACGACGAATTTTTATTATTCGTTTTTATTAATATTGTTCTATTTGAACGATTTCAAAGATCTAAAATGCTTGAAAATGCTTATTTTAGCAAAACAGCACGTTTTGAGTTTTAATCTGCGTTTTAACGCGTAAAACAGCAAAAAAATGACGAATTTTTATTATTCGTTTTATTAATATTGCTTCTATTTGAACGATTTCAACGATCTAAAATGCTTAAAAAATGCTTATTTTGCAAAACAGCACGTTTTGAGTTTATTCTGCGTTTTAACGCGTAAAACAGCAAAAAAACGACGAATTTTTATTATTCGTTTTTTTAAATATTGCTTCTATTTGAACGATTTCAACGATCTAAAATGCTTGAAAATGTTTATTTTAGCAAAACAGCACGTTTTGAGCTTTTAATCTGCGTTTTAACGCGTAAAACAGCATAAAACGACGAATTTTTATTATTCGTTTTTTTAAATATTGCTTCTATTTGAACGATTTAACGATCTAAATGGAAAATGTTATTTTACAAACGAGTTTTGAGCTTTCTGCGTTTTAACGCAAAGTGACATTTTAATGATTAAATTTTGCTTTAACATCTTTAAATTTTTTAGCAAAACAGCACGTTTTGAGTTTTAATCTGCGTTTTAACGGTAAAACAGCATAAAAACGACGAATTTTTATTATTCGTTTTATTAATATTGCGTCTATTTGAACGATTTCAACGATTTAAAATGCTTAAAAAATGCTTATTTTAAAAAACAGCACTTTTTGAGTTTAATCTGTTTTTAACGCGTAAAACAGCAAAAAAAACGACGAATTTTTTATTATTCGTTTTTCATTAATATTGTTTATTTGAACGATTTCCCCGATTAAAATGCTTGAAAATGTTATTTTACCAAAACAGCATCGTTTTGATTTTTTAATCTGCGTTTTAACGCGTAAAAAGCATAAAAAACGACAAATTTTTTTTAATTCGTTTTTTAATAGGCCGAACGATTTCAAGATCAAAAATGCTTGAAAATGCCTATTTTAGAAAAAACAGCACTTTTTGAGTTTAATCTGCGTTTTAACGCGTAAACAGCAAAAAAACACAAATTTTTTTATTATTCGTTTTTATTAATATTGTTCATTTGAACGATTTCAACGATCAAAATTTTGAAAATGCTTTTTTTAGCAAAACAGCAGTTTTGATTTTATTCTGCTTTTTAAAGCGTAAAAGCATAAAAACGACGAAATTTTTATTATTCGTTTTTATTTATTGCGTTATTTGAACGATTTCAACGATCTAAAATGTTTGAAAATGTTTATTTTAGCAAAACAGCACGTTTTGATTTTTAATCTGCGTTTTAACGCGTAAAACAGCAAAAAAACGACAAATTTTTTTATTATTCGTTTTTAAAATTGCTTTATTTAAACATTTCAACAATCTAAAATGCTTGAAAAGCTTATTTTGCAAAACAGCACGTTTTGAGTTTTATTCTGCGTTTTAACGCGAAAAACAGCATAAAAACGAGAAATTTTTTTTTCTTTTTTATTAATATTGCGTCCATTTGAACGATTTCAACGATCTAAATGCTTGAAAATGCTTATTTTGCAAAACAGCACTTTTAAAGTTTTAATCTGCGTTTTAACGCGAAAAACGCTAAAAAACGACGAAATTTTTTTGTTTTTTTAATTTGCTTCTTTTTGAACGATTTCAACGATCTAAAATGCTTGAAAATTTTTTTTTAGCAAAAAATTTTTGAGCTTAATTGTTTTAACGGAAAACAGTATAAAACGACAAAATTTTTTATTATTCGTTTTTATTCA
>NW_027046932.1:0-19073 GCF_025399875.1 Dalotia coriaria | reverse complement strand
AACGATTTGCAAATGATCTAAAATGCTTGAAATGTTTATTTTAGCAAAACAGAGTTTTGAGCTTTAATCGGCGTTTTAACGCGTAAAACAGCATAAAACGACGAATTTTTATTATTCGTTTTTATTAATATTGCTTCTATTTGAACGATTTCAACGATCTAAAATGCTTGAAAATGCTTATTTTAGCAAAACAGCACGTTTTGAGCTTTTAATCTGCGTTTTAACGCGTAAAACAAGCATAAAAACGACGAATTTTTTATTATTCGTTTTTATTAATATTGCGTCTATTTGAACGATTTCAACGATCTAAAATGCTTGAAAATGCTTATTTTAGCAAAACAGCACGTTTTGAGCTTTTAATCTGCGTTTTAACGCGTAAAACAGCATAAAACGACGAATTTTTATTATTCGTTTTTATTAATATTGCTTCTATTTGAACTATTTCAACGATCTAAAATGCTTGAAAATGCTTATTTCAGCAAAACAGCACGTTTTGAGCTTTAATTTGCGTTTTAACGCGTAAAACAGCATAAAACGACGACATTTTTATTTTTCGTTTTTAATAATATTGCGTCTATTTGAACGATTTCAACGATCTAAAATGCTTGAAAATGTTTATTTTAGCAAAACAGCACGTTTTGAGCTTTAATCGGCGTTTAACGCGTAAAACAGCATAAAAACGACGAATTTTTTATTATTCGTTTTTATTAATATTGCTTCTATTTGAACGATTTCAACGATCTAAAATGCTTGAAAATGCTTATTTTAGCAAAACAGCACGTTTTGAGCTTTAATCTGCGTTTTAACGCGTAAAACAGCATAAAACGACGAATTTTTATTATTCGTTTTTATTAATATTGCGTCTATTTGAACGATTTCAACGATCTAAAATGCTTGAAAATGCTTATTTTAGCAAAACAGCACGTTTTGAGCTTTAATCTGCGTTTTAACGCGTAAAACAGCATAAAACGACGAATGTTTTATTATTCGTTTTTATTAATATTGCTTCTATTTGAACGATTTCAACGATCTAAAATGCTTGAAAATGCTTATTTTAGCAAAACAGCACGTTTTGAGCTTTAATTTGGGTTTTAACGCGTAAAACAGCATAAAAACGACGAAATTTTTATTTTTCGTTTTTATTAATATTGCGTCTATTTGAACGATTTCAACGATCTAAAATGCTTGAAAATGTTTATTTTAGGAAAACAGCACGTTTTGAGCTTTAATCAGCGTTTTAACGCGTAAAACAGCATAAAACGACGAAATTTTTATTATTCGTTTTTATTAATATTGCGTCTATTTGAACGATTTCAACGATCTAAAATGCTTGAAAATGCTTATTTTAGCAAAACAGCACGTTTTGAGCTTTTAATTTGCGTTTTAACGCGTAAGACAGCATAAAAACGACGAAATTTTTATTTTCGTTTTTATTAATATTGCGTCTATTTGAACGATTTCAACGATCTAAAATGCTTGAAAATGATTATTTTAGCAAAACAGCACGTTTTGAGCTTTTAATCTGCGTTTTAACGCGTAAAACAGCATAAAAACGACGAAGTTTTTATTATTTGTTTTTATTAATATTGCGTCTATTTGAACGATTTCAACGATCTAAAATGCTTGAAAATGCTTATTTTAGCAAAACAGCACGTTTTGAGCTTTAATCTGCGTTTTAACGCGTAAAACAGCATAAAAACGACGATTTTTATTATTCGTTTTTATTAATATTGCTTCTATTTGAACGATTTCAACGATCTATAATGCTTGAAAATGCTTATTTTAGCAAAACAGCACGTTTTGAGCTTTAATCTGCGTTTTAACGCGTAAAACAGCATAAAATGACGAATTTTTATTATTCGTTTTTATTAATATTGCTTCTATTTAAACGATTTCAACGATCTAAAATGCTTAAAAATGCTTATTTTAGCAAAACAGCACGTTTTGAGCTTTAATCTGCGTTTTAACGCGTAAAACAGCATAAAACGACGAAATTTTTATTATTCGTTTTTATTAATATTGCGTCTATTTGAACGATTTCAACGATCTAAAATGCTTGAAAATGCTTATTTTAGCAAAACAGCAGGTTTTGAGCTTTATTCTGCGTTTTAACGCGTAAACAGCATAAAAACGACGAAATTTTTATTATTCGTTTTTATTTTTATTGCGTCTATTTGAACGATTTCAACATTTAAAATGCTTAAATGCTTAAATTTAGCAAAAGCTACTTTTGAGCTTTAATCTGCTTTTAAGCGTAAAAAAGCTTAAAAACGATTTTTTATTATTCGTTTTTATTAATATTTTTATTTAATTTAAATCTAATTTAAAATTACTTATTGTTAAAAAAGCATTTTGAATAACGCGTTTTTTAATCTGCGTTTAACGCTAAAACGCAAATTTTTAACATTTTTATAATATGCTTTATTTAAATTTTCAATACGAATTTGACAATTTAATTTTAGCAAAACATAAAACACGTTTTGTTTATTTATTTTTTAACGCAAAACAGAAAAAACGACAATTTTTATTATTTTTATTATATATTAGCGTTATTTGAACGATTTCAACGATCTAAAAATGCTTGAAAATGCTTATTTTAGCAAAAAGCACGTTTTGAGTTTTATGCGTTTTAACGGAAAACACATAAAACGACGAAATTTTTATTATTTTTGCTATTTTGATTTCGATCTATACTTTAAAGTTATAAGCTAAAACAGAATTTTTGAACGTTTTATTATTTAACGCGTTTAAGATTAAAACAAAATTTTTTATTATTGTTTTTATTATATTGACTTTTGCGACTTTCAACGATCTAAAATGCTTGAAAATGCTTATTTTAGCAAAACAGCACGTTTTGAGCTTTAATTTGCGTTTTAACGCGTAAAACAGCATAAAACACGACTTTTTTTATTTTCGTTTTTATTAATATTGCGTCTATTTGAACGATTTCAACGATCTAAAATGCTTGAAAATGCTTATTTTAGCAAAACAGCACGTTTTGAGCTTTAATCTGCGTTTTAACGCGTAAAACAGCAAAAAAACGACGAATTTTTATTATCGTTTTATTAATATTGCTTCTATTTGAACGATTTCAACGATCTAAAATGCTTGAAAATGCTTATTTTAGCAAAACAGCACGTTTTGAGCTTTAATCTGCGTTTTAACGCGTAAAACAGCATAAAACGACGAATTTTTTATTATTCGTTTTTATTAATATTGCGTCTATTTGAACGATTTCAACGATCTAAAATGCTTGAAAATGCTTATTTTAGCAAAACAGCACGTTTTGAGTTTTTATTCTGCGTTTTAACGCGTAAAACAGCATAAAAACGACGAAATTTTTATTATTCGTTTTTATTTTATTGCTTCTATTTGAACGATTTCAACGATCTAAAATGCTTGAAAATGCTTATTTTAGCAAAACAGCACGTTTTATTTTTAATCTGCGTTTTAACGCGTAAACAGCATAAAACGACGAATTTTTATTATTCGTTTTTTAATTTTGCGTCTATTTGAACGATTTCAGCGATCAAAATGCTTGAAAATGCTTATTTTAGCAAAACAGCACGTTTTGAGCTTTATTCTGCGTTTTAACGCGTAAACAGCATAAAACGACGAATTTTTTTATTCGTTTTTATTTTATTGCGTCTATTTGAACGATTTCAACGATCTAAAATGCTTGAAAATGCTTATTTTACAAAACAGCGCGTTTTGAGCTTTTAATCTGCGTTTTAACGCGTAAAACAGCATAAAAACGACGAATTTTTATTATTCGTTTTATTAATATTGCCTATTTGAGATTTCAACGATCTAAAATGCTTGAAATGCTTATTTTAGCAAAACAGCACTTTTGAGCTTTAATTTGGTTTTAACGCGTAAAACAGCATAAAACGACGAAATTTTTATTTTCGTTTTTTATTAATATTGCGTCTATTTGAACGATTTCAACGATCTAAAATGCTTGAAAATGTTATTTTTAGCAAACAGCACGTTTTGAGCTTTAATCAGCGTTCTAACGCGTAAAACACATAAAACGACGAAATTTTATTATTCGTTTTTATTAATATTGCGTCTTTGAACGATTTAACGATCTAAAATGCTTGAAAATGCTTATTTTAGCAAACAGCGTTTTGAGCTTTAATTTGCGTTTTAACGCGTAAAATGATAAAAACGCGTTTTATTTTGTTTTTATTAATATTGCGTCATTTGAACGATTTCCGATCTAAATGCTTGAAAATGATTATTTTAGCAAACAGCGTTTTGAGCTTTAATCTGCGTTTTTAACGCGTAAAACAGCATAAAAACGACGAAGTTTTTATTATTTGTTTTTTATTAATGTTGCGTCTATTTGAACGATTTCAACGATCTAAAAATGCTTGAAAATGCTTATTTTAGCAAAACAGCACGTTTTGAGCTTTTAATCTGCGTTTTAACGCGTAAAACACATAAAAAGACGATTTTTATTATTCGTTTTTATTAATATTGCTTCTATTTGAACGATTTCAACGATCTAAAATGCTTGAAAATGCTTATTTTAGCAAAACAGCACGTTTTGGGGCTTTAATCTGCGTTTTAACGCGTAAAACAGCATAAAACGACAAAATTTTTTATTATTCGTTTTTATTAATATTGCGTCTATTTGAACGATTTCAACGATCTAAAATGCTGAAATGCTTATTTTTAGCAGCAAAACAGCGTTTTGAGCTTTACTGCGTTTTAACGCGTAAACAGCATAAAACGGAAATTTTTATTATTCGTTTTTATTTTTATTGCTTCTATTTGAACGATTTCAACGATCTAAATGCTTGAAAATGCTTATTTTAGCAAAACGCCGTTTGAGCTTTAACTGCGTTTTAACGCGTAAAACAGCATAAAACGACGATTTATTATTATTCGTTTTTATTAATATTGCTTCTATTTGAACGATTTCAACGATCTAAAATGCTTGAAAATGCTTATTTTAGCAAAACAGCCGTTTTGAGCTTTTAATCTGCGTTTTAACGCGTAAAACAGCATAAAACGACAATTTTTATTATTCGTTTTATTAATATTGCGTCTATTTGAACGATTTCAACGATCTAAATGCTTGAAAATGCTTTTTTAGCAAAACAGCACGTTTTGAGCTTTATTCTGCAGTTTTAACGCGTAAAACAGCATAAAACGACGAAATCTTTATTATTCGTTTTTATTAATATTGCGTCTATTTGAACAATTTCAACGATCTAAATGCTTGAAAATGCTTATTTTAGCAAAACAGCACGTTTTGAGCTTAATCTGCGTTTTAAACGCGTAAAACATCATAAAATGACGAATTTTTTATTATTTGTTTTATTAATATTGCTTCTATTTAAACGATTTCAACGATCTAAAATGCTGAAAATGCTTATTTTACCAAAACAGCACGTTGAGCTTTAATCTGCGTTTTAACGCGTAAAACAGCATAAACACGAGATATTTATTATTCGTTTTTATTAATATTGCTCTATTTGAACAATTTCAACGATCTAAAATGCTTTAAAATGCTTATTTTAGCAAAACAGCACGTTTTGAGCTTTAATCAGCGTTTTAACGCGTAAAACAACATAAAAACGACGAAATTTTTATTATTCGTTTTTATTAATATTGCGTCTATTTGAACGATTTCACGATCTAAAATGCTTGAAAATGCTTATTTTAGCAAAACAGCTCGTTTTGAGCTTTAATCTGCGTTTTAACGCGTAAAACAGCATAAAACGACGAATTTTATATTATTCGTTTTTATTAATATTGCTTCTATTTTAACGATTTCGACGATCTAAAATGCTTGAAAATGCTTATTTTAGCACAAAACAGCACGTTTTGAGCTTTAATCTGCGTTTTAACCGTAAAAACAGCATAAAAACGACAATTTTTTATTATTCGTTTTTATTTTTATTGCGTCTATTTGAACGATTTCAACGATCTAAAATGCTTGAAAATGCTTATTTTAGCAAAACAGCACGTTTTGAGCTTTTAATCTGCGTTTTAACGCGTAAACAGCATAAAAACGACGAATTTTTATTATTCGTTTTTATTAATATTGCTCTATTTGAACGATTTCAACGATCTAAAATGCTTGAAAATGCTTATTTTAGCAAAACAGCTCGTTTTGAGCTTTAATCTGCGTTTTAACGCGTAAAACACATAAAAACGACGAATTTTTTTATTATTCGTTTTTTATTAATATTGCTCTATTTGAACGATTTCAACGATCTAAAATGCTTGAAAATGATGCTTAAAATGCTTATTTTAGCAAAACAGCACGTTTTGAGCTTTATTCTGCGTTTTAAGGCATAAAACAGCATAAAAACGACGAAATTTTATTATTCGTTTTTATTAATATTGCGTCTATTTGAACGATTTCAACGATCTAAAATGCTTGAAAATGCTTATTTTAGCAAAACAGCACGTTTTTTAGCTTTAATCTGCGTTTTAACGCGTAAAACAGCATAAAATGACGATTTTTTATTATACGTTTTATTAATATTGCTTCTATTTAAACGAATTCAACGATCTAAAATGCTTGAAAATGCTTATTTTTAGCAAAACAGCACGTTTTGAGCTTTTAATCTGCGTTTTAACGCGTAAAACAGCATAAAACGACGATTTTTATTATTCGTTTTTATTAATATTGCTTCTATTTGAACGATTTCGACGATCTAAAATGCTTGAAAATGCTTATTTTAGCAAAACAGCACGTTTTGAGCTTTTAATCTGCGTTTTAACGCGTAAAACAGCATAAAAATGACGAATTTTTTATTATTCGTTTTTATTAATATTGCTTCTATTTAAACGATTTCAACGATCTAAAATGCTTAAAATGCTTATTTTAGCAAAACAGCACGTTTTGAGCTTTTATCGCGTTTTAACGCGTAAAACAGCATAAAACGACGAAATTTTTATTATTCGTTTTTATTATATTGCTTCTATTTGATCGATTTCAACGATCTAAAATGCTTGACGATGCTTATTTTAGCAAAACAGCACGTGTTGAGCTTTAATCTGCGTTTTAACGCGTAAAACAGCATAAAAACGACGAATTTTTATTATTCGTTTTTATTAATATTGCGTCTATTTGAACGATTTCAACGATCTAAAATGCTTGAAAATGCTTATTTTAGCAAAAACAGCACGTTTTGAGTTTTATTCTGCGTTTTAACGCGTAAAACAGCATAAAAACGACGAAATTTTTATTATTCGTTTTTATTTTTATTGCGTCTATTTGAACGATTTCAACGATCTATAATGCTTGAAAATGCTTATTTTAACAGAACAGCACGTTTTGAGCTTTAATCTGCGTTTTAACGCGTAAAACCGCATAAAACGACGAATTTTTATTATTCGTTTTTATTAATATTGCTTCTATTTGAACGATTTCAACGATCAAAATATATTAAAATGCTTATTTTAGCAAAACAGCACGTTTTAAGCTTTAATCTGCGTTTTAACGCGTAAAACAGCATAAAACGACGAAATTTTTATTATTCGTTTTTATTATTATTGCTTCTATTTGAATGATTTCAACGATCTAAAATGCTTGAAAATGTTTATTTTAGCAAAACAGCACGTTTTGAGCGAATCTGCGTTTTAACGCGTAAAACAGCATAAAAACGACGAATTTTATTATTCGTTTTTTATTAATATTGCGTCTATTTGAACGATTTCAACGATCTAAAATGCTTGAAAATGCTTATTTTAGCAAAATAGCACGTTTTGAGCTTTAATCTGCGTTTTAACGCGTAAAACAGCATAAAAAACGACGAATTTTTATTATTCGTTTTTATTAATATTGCTTCTATTTGAACGATTTCAACGATCTAAAATGCTTGAAAATGCTTATTTTAGCAAAACAGCACGTTTTGAGCTTTTAATCTGCGTTTTAACGCGTAAAACAGCATAAAACGACGAATTTTTATTATTCTTTTTATTAATATTGCTTCTATTTGAACGATTTCAACGATCTAAAATGCTTGAAAATGCTTATTTTAGCAAAACAGCACGTTTTGAGCTTTAATCTGCGTTTTAACGCGTAAACAGCATTAAAAACGACCAATTTTTATTATTCTTTTTTATTAATATTGCGTCTATTTGAACGATTTCAACGATCAAAATGTTGTTTAAGCAAAACAGCACGTTTGAGCTTTAATCTGCTTTTTTAAGCGTAAACAGCATAAAACGACGAATTTTTTATTTTCGTTTTTTTTTAATATTGCTTCTATTTGAACGATTTCGACAATCTAAAATGCTTGAAAATTTTTTTTAGCAAAACACCCGTTTTGATTTTAATCTGCTTTTTAACGCGAAAACCCCAAAAGGGAAAATTTTTTTTTCGTTTTTTTTAAATTTGCGTCTTTTGTACGATTTCAACGTTTAAAATGTTTGAAAATTTTTTAGCAAAACAGCAGGTTTTGAGCTTTATTTGCTTTTTAACGCGTAAAACAGCATAAAACGACGAAATTTTTATTATTCGTTTTTATTTTATTCGTCTATTTGAACATTTCAACGATCTAAAATGTTGAAAATGCTTATTTTGCAAAACACCCGTTTTGAGTTTTTATTCTGCTTTTTAACGCGTAAAACACAAAAAAACGACGAAATTTTTATTATTCTTTTTATTTTTATTGCGTCTTTTTGAACGTTTTCAACTATCAAAAATTTTTTTGAAAATGTTTTTTAACAAAACACCCGTTTGAGTTTTAATCTGCGTTTTAACGCGTAAAACCGCAAAAAGGGAAAATTTTTTTTTATTTTTTTTATTAATATTCTTCTTTTGAACGATTTCAACGATCTAAAATGCTTGAAAATGCTTATTTTAGCAAAACAGCACGTTTTAAGCTTTAATCTGCGTTTTAACGCGTAAAACAGCATAAAACGACGAAATTTTTTATTCGTTTTTTTTGTTTTTCATTTGAATGATTTCCGATAAAAAATGGAAAATGCTTATTTTAAAAAACACCCTTTTTGAGCTGAATCCGTTTTTAACGGTAAAACAGCAAAAAACGACTTTTTATTATTCTTTTTTATTAATATTGCGTCTTTTAAAACGATTTAAACCATCTAAAATGCTTAAAATGCTTATTTTAGCAAAACAGAGTTTTGATTTTAATCGGGTTTTTAACGCGTAAAAAAAACAAAAACGACGAAATTTTTATTTTGTTTTATTAATATTGCTCTTTTGAACGTTTCAACGATTTTGCGAAAATGCTTTTTTTACAAAATAGCACTTTTTGAGTTTTTAATCTGCGTTTTAACGCGTAAAACACATAAAACGACAATTTTTTTATTATTCTTTTTTATTAATATTGCGTCTTTTGAACGTTTAAACGATCTAAAATTCGAAAATGCTTTTTTTTAGCAAAACAGCTTTTTGGGTTTTAATCTGCGTTTTAACGCGAAAAACACATAAAATGACAAATTTTTTTTTATTCGTTTTTATTAATATTTTCTATTTAAACATTTCAACGTCTAAAATGTTTGAAAATGTTATTTTGAAAAACACTTTTTTGAGCTTTAATCTGCGTTTTAACGCGAAAAACACATAAAACGACAAATTTTTTTTTATTCGTTTTTTTTAAATTTGTTTCTATTTGAACGTTTCAACGATCTAAAAGTTGAAAGTTATTTTACAAAACAGCACTTTTTAGCTTTATTCTGCTTTTTAACCCCCAAAAACACATAAAACGACAAAATTTTTTATTATTCTTTTTATTTTTTATTGCGCCTATTTGAACGATTTCATCGATCTAAAATGTTTGAAAATGCTTATTTTAACAAAACAGCACTTTTTGAGCTTTAATCTGCTTTTTAACGCGAAAACCCCAAAAAAACGACGAATTTTTAAAACGTTTTTATTAATATTCTTCTATTTGAACGATTTCAACGATCTAAAATGTTTGAAAATGCTTAAGCAAACAGCACGTTTTGCTTTAATCTCCCGTTTAACGCGAAAAACACATAAAACGAAAAATTTTTATTACTCGTTTTATTATTATTCTTCTATTTGAATGATTTAACGATCTTGCTTAAAATGCTTATTTTAAAAAACACATTTTTGAGCTGAACCCGCTTTTTTAACCCGGAAAAACAATAAAACGCTTTTTATTATTCGTTTTTATTAATATTGCGTCATTTAACGTTTCAACTATAAAAATGCAAAATGCATTTTGAAAAAACATACTTTTTGGGAGTTTTAATCAGCTTTTTTAACGCGAAAAAGCGCAAAAACGACAAAATTTTTTTAATTCTTTTTTAAATAGCGTCTATTTGAACATTTAAACGATCAAAATGTTTAAAAAAATGTTTATTTTAGCAAAATACCCGTTTTGAGCTTTAATCCTTTTTAACGCGTAAAACACATAAAACGACGAATTTTTATTATTCTTTTTTTATTAATTTGCTTCTATTTGAACGATTTCAACGATCAAAATGTTGAAAATCTTTTTAGCAAAAACAGCACGTTTTGAGCTTTAATCTGCTTTTTAACGCGTAAAACAGCAAAAAAAACGACGCTTTTTTTATTATTCGTTTTTTTTAAATATTGTTCTTTTAAACGATTTCAACGATCAAAATGCTTAAAAATCTTATTTTAAAAAACACATTTTTGAGTTTTTAATCTGCTTTTTAACCGTAAAACACAAAAAACGCCCAAATTTTTTTTATTTTTCGTTTTTTTTAAATATTGCGTCTATTTGAACGATTTCAACGCTCTAAAATGCTTGAAAATCATTTTAAAACAGCACTTTTTGGCTTTAATCGTTTTTTTTAAAAAAGGAAAAACAGAAAAAAGACAATTTTTTTATTATTCTTTTTTTATTAATATTTTTTCTATTTAACTTTAAAAGATCTAAAATGCGAAAATGCTTATTTTAAAAAACAACATTTTGAGTTTTTATTCTGCTTTTTAAACGCGAAAAACCCTTATAAAACGACGAAATCTTTATTATTCTTTTTTATTAATATTGCGTTTTTTTGAACAATTTCAACGATCTAAAATGCTTGAAAATGCTTATTTTAGAAAAAAACACACGTTTTGAGCTTTAATAGCGTTTTAACGCGAAAAAAAATAACATCGACAAATTTTTTTATTATTCGTTTTTATTAATATTGCGTCTTTTGAACGATTTCAACGATCAAAATTTTTGTGCTTATTTTAGCAAAACAGCACTTTTTGAGCTTTAAACTGCGTTTTAAAGCGTAAAACGCAAAAAATGGACGAATTTTTATTATTTGTTTTTTTAATATTGCTTCTTTTGAACATTTCAACGATCAAAATGCTTGAAAATTTTTTTTAAAAACACCCGTTTTAACGCGTAAAAAAAAAAAACACAAATTTTTTTATTTTTCGTTTTTTTTAAATTTTTCGTCTATTTGAACGATTTCCCGATCTAAAATGCTTGAAAATGTTATTTTAGAAAAACGGTTTTGATTTTTTAACAGCTTTTTTAACGCGTCAACAAAAACGGGAAATTTTTTTTATTTTTTTTTATTAATATTGCGCTATTTGAACGATTTAACGATCTAAAATGCTTAAAAAAATGCTTATTTTAGCAAAACAGCACTTTTTGGGTTTTTTAATCTGCTTTTTGGCTCGCATAAAACGACAATTTTTATTATTCGTTTTTATTAATATTGCTTCTATTTGAACAATTTCAACGATCAAAAAATGCTTTAAAATGCTTATTTTAGCAAAACAGCACGTTTTGAGCTTTAATCAGCGTTTTAACGCGTAAAAAAACATAAAACGACGAAATTTTTATTATTCTTTTTTTATTAATATTGCGTCTATTTGAACGATTTCAACGATCTAAAATGCTTGAAAATGTTTTATTTTAGCAAAACAGCTCGTTTTGAGCTTTAATCTGCGTTTTAACGCGTAAAACAGCAAAAAAACGACGAATTTTATATTATTCTTTTTTATTAATATTGCTTCTATTTGAACGATTTCGACGATCTAAAATGCTTGAAAATGCTTATTTTAGCAAAACAGCACGTTTTGAGTTTTAATCTGCGTTTTTTAACTCGTAAAACAGCATAAAAACGACGACATTTTATTATTCGTTTTTTATTTTATTGCGTCTATTTGAACGATTTCAACGATCTAAAATGCTTGAAAATGCTTATTTTAGCAAAACAGCACGTTTTGGGGCATTAATCTGCGTTTTAACGCGTAAAAAAACAAAAAAACGACGAATTTTTTATTATTCGTTTTTATTAATATTGTTTCTATTTGAACGATTTCAACGATCTAAAATGCTTGAAAATGTTTTAGAAAACAGCACGTTTTGAGCTTTTAATCTGCGTTTTAACGCGAAAACAGCAAAAAAAAACGACGATTTTTTATTATTCTTTTATTAATATTGTTCTATTTGAACGATTTCGACAATCAAAAATGTTTGAAAATGTTTTATTTTAAAAACAGCACTTTTTGAGTTTTTAATCTGCTTTTTTTAACCCGGGTAAAACAGAAAAAGGGACAAAATTTTTTATTATTCGTTTTTTATTAATATTGCGTCTTTTTTGAAACGATTTCAAGGGACAAAATGCTTGAAAATGCTTTTTTTTCCAAAACAGGGGGTTTTAATTCTGCGTTTTAACGCGTAAAAAAAAGAAAAAGGGAAAAAATTTTTTATTATTGTTTTTTTTTTTATTGCGGTCTTTTGAACGATTTAAACGATCAAAAGGGCGAAAATGTTTTTTTTTAGCAAAACAGCACTTTTTAATTTTTTTAACCGCGTTTTAAAACGACGAAATTTTTATTATTCGTTTTTATTTTTTTTGCGTCTATTTGAACGATTTCAACGATCTAAAATGTTTAAAAATGCTTTTTTTTTAACAAAACAGCACGTTTTAAACCGTTTTAACGCGTAAAACCGCAAAAAAACGACGAATTTTTTTTATTATTCGTTTTTTTAAATTATTGTTTTTTTGGGAACTTTTTCAACGATTTTAAAATGTTTGAAAATCCCGCAAAACAGCACGTTTTAAGTTTTTTAATCTGCTTTTTAAACGCGAAAAAGGGAATAAAACGAAAAATTTTTTAATTATTCGTTTTTATTATTTTGCTTTTTATTTAAGTTTTCCAACGATCAAAAAATGCTTCGAAAAGCTTTTTTTTAGCAAAACGGCTTTTAAACGCCTTTTAACGCGAAAAAAGCAAAAAAAAACGACGAATTTTTATTATTCTTTTTTATTTATATTGCGTCTATTTGAACGATTTAAAACCATCTTGCTTAAAATGCTTTTTTTTAGCAAAAACAGCACTTTTGAGCTTTAATCAGGGGTTTTAACGGGGAAAAAACAGCAAAAAAAACGACAAAATTTTTTATTATTCTTTTTTTATTAATATTGGGGTCTATTTAACGATTTCAACGATCTAAAATGCAAAAAATGTTTATTTTAAAAAATAGCACGTTTTAAAAGTTTTTAATCTGCGTTTTAACGCGTAAAAGCAAAAAAACGACTTTTTAATTATTCTTTTTTTATTAATATTGCGTCTATTTAAGGGATTTCAACGATCTAAAATGTTTAAAATTTATTTTAGAAAAAACGGGCCTTTTTGAGCTTTAATCTGCGTTTTAACGCGTAAAACAGCAAAAAAAATGACAAATTTTCCTTTTTTCCCCTTTTTTTTATTAATATTTTTTTTTTAAAAACGATTTCAACGATCAAAATGCTTGAAAATGCTTATTTTAGAAAAAAAACAGCACGTTTTATTTTAATCTGCTTTTTTAAGGTAAAACAGCATAAAACGACAAAATTTTTTATTCGTTTTTTTTAAATTATTGCTTCTATTTGAACGATTTCAACGATCTAAAATGCTTGAAAATCCCCATTTTAGCAAAACAGCACTTTTTGAGTTTTTAATCTGCTTTTAACGCGTAAAACAGCATAAAACGACAATTTTATTATTCGTTTTATTAATATTGCGTCTATTTGAACGATTTCAACGCTCTAAAATGCTTGAAAATGCTTATTTTAGCAAAACCACGTTTTGAGCTTTTAATCTGCGTTTTAAAAGTGAAAAAACAGAAAAAAAAACGACAAATTTTTTTATTATTCGTTTTTATTAATATTGCTTCTATTTGAACGATTTCAACGATCAAAAATGCTTGAAAATGCTTATTTTAGCAAAACAGCACGTTTTGAGCTTTATTCTGCGTTTTAACGCGTAAAACAGCATAAAACGACGAAATCTTTATTATTGGGTTTTTATTAATATTGCGTCTTTTGAACAATTTTCCCAGCGATCAAAATGCTTGAAAATGCTTATTTAGCAAAACAGCACGTTTGAGCTTTTAATCTGCGTTTTAACGCGTAAAACATCATAAAAATGACGAATTTTTTATTATTCGTTTTTTATTAATTTTGCTTCTATTTGAACGATTTCAACGATCAAATGCTTGAAAATGCTTTTTTTTAGCAAAAACAGCACGTTTTGAGCTTTAATCAGCGTTTTAACGCGTAAAACAACATAACATCGACGAAATTTTTATTATTCTTTTTTTATTAATATTGCGTCTATTTGAACGTTTCAACGATCTAAAATGCTTGAAAATGCTTATTTTAGCAAAAAGCCGTTATGAGGCTTTATTCTGCGTTTTAACGCGTAAAACAGCATAAAACGACGAGAATTTTATTATTCGTTTTATTTTTTTGCGTCTATTTGAACGATTTCAACGATCTAAAATGCTTAAAATCTATTTTAGCAAAAACAGCACGTTTTGAGCTTTAATCTGCGTTTTAACGCGTAAAACAGCATAAAAATGACGAATTTTTTATTATTCGTTTTTATTAATATTGCGTCTATTTGAACGATTTCAACGATCTAAAATGCTTGAAAATGCTTTTTTTTGCAAAACAGCACGTTTTGAGCTTTAATCTGCGTTTTAGGCCTAAAACAGCATAAAAACGACGAATTTATTATTCGTTTTTATTAATATTGCTTCATTTGAACGATTTCAACGATCTAAAATGCTTGAAAATGCTTATTTTGCAAAACAGCACGTTTTGAGCTTAATCTGCGTTTTAACGCGTAAAACAGCATAAAACGGCCAATTTTTATTATTCGTTTTTATTAATATTGCGTCTATTTGAATTGATTTCAACGATCTAAAATGCTTGAAAATGTTATTTTAGCAAAACAGCTTTTTGAGCTTTAATCTGCGTTTTAACGCGTAAAACAGCAAAAAAAACGACGAATTTTTATTTTTCGTTTTTATTAATATTGCTTCTATTTGAACGATTTCAACGATCTACAATGTTTAAATGCTTATTTAGCAAAACAGCACGTTTGAGTTAATCTGCGTTTTAAGGGTAAACAGCATAAAACGACCAATTTTTTATTCGTTTTATTAATATTGCGTCTTTGAACGATTTCACGATCTAAAATGCTTGAAAATGCTTATTTTGGCAAAACAGCACGTTTGAGCTTTTAATCTGCGTTTTAACGCGTAAAACAGCAAAAAAACGACGAATTTTTATTATTCGTTTTTTATTAATATTGCTTCTATTTGAACGATTTCAACGATCTAAAATGCTTGAAAATGCTTATTTTAGCAAAACAGCACGTTTTGAGCTTTAATCTGCGTTTTGGCCTAAAACAACATAAAACGACGAATTTTTTATTTTTTTTATTAATATTGCTTCTATTTGAACGATTTCAACGATCTAAAATGCTTGAAAATGCTTATTTTAGCAAAACAGCACGTTTTGAGCTTTAATCTGCGTTTTAACGGTAAAACAGCATAAAACGACGAATTTTTATTATTCGTTTTTATTAATATTGCGTCTATTTGAACGATTTCAACGATCTAAAATGCTGAAAATGCTTATTTTAGCAAAACAGCACGTTTTGAGCTTTATCTGCGTTTTAACGCGTAAAACAGCATAAAAACGACAAATTTTTATTATTCGGTTTTTTTTATTGCGTCTATTTGAACGATTTCAACGATCTAAAATGCTTGAAAATGCTTATTTTAGCAAAACAGCACGTTTTGAGCTTTAATCTGCGTTTTAACGCGTAAAACAGCATAAAACGACGATTTTTTATTATTCGTTTTTATTAATATTGCGTCTATTTGAACGATTTCAGCGATCTAAAATGCTTGAAAATGCTTATTTTAGCAAAAGAGCACGTTTTGAGCTTTAATCTGCGTTTTAACGCGTAAAACAGCATAAAAACGACGAATTTTTATTATTCGTTTTTATTAATTTTGCTTCTATTTGAACGATTTCAACGATCTAAAATGCTTGAAAATGCTTATTTTAGCAAAACAGCACGTTTTGAGCTTTAATCAGCGTTTTAACGCGTAAAACAGCATAAACGACGAAATTTTTATTATTCGTTTTTATTAATATTGCTTCTATTTGAACGATTTCAACGATCTAAAATGTTTGAAAATGCTTATTTTAGCAAAACAGCACGTTTTGAGCTTTAATCTGCGTTTTAACGCGTAAAACAGCATAAAAACGACGAATTTTTATTATTCGTTTTTATTATATTGCTCTATTTAACGATTTCAACGATCTAAAATGCTTGAAAATGCTTATTTTAGCAAAACAGCACGTTTTGAGCTTTTAATCTGCGTTTTAACGCGTAAACAGCATAAAAACGACAATTTTTTATTATTCGTTTTTATTAATATTGCTCTATTTGAACGATTTCAACGATCTAAAATGCTTGAAAATGCTTATTTTAGCAAAACAGCACGTTTTGAGTTTTAATCTGCGTTTTAACGCGTAAAACAGCATAAAAACGACGAATTTTTATTATTCGTTTTTATTAATATTGCTTCTATTTAAACGATTTCAACGATCTAAAATGCTTGAAAATGCTTATTTTAGCAAACAGCACGTTTTGAGCTTTAATCTGCGTTTTAACGCGTAAACAGCATAAAACGACCAATTTTATTATTCGTTTTTATTAATATTGCGTCTATTTGAACGATTTCAACGATCTAAAATGCTTGAAAATGCTTATTTTAGCAAAACAGCACGTTTTGAGCTTTAATCTGCGTTTTAAAGCGTAAACAGCATAAAAACGACGAATTTTTATTATTCGTTTTATTAATATTGCTTCTATTTGAACGATTTCAACGATCTAAAATGCTTGAAAATGTTATTTTAGCAAAACAGAACGTTTTGAGCTTTATTCTGCGTTTTAACGCGTAAAACAGCATAAAACGACGAAATCTTTATTATTCGTTTTTATTAATATTGCGTCTATTTGAACAATTTCAACGATCTAAAATGCTTGAAAATGCTTATTTTAGCAAAACAGCACGTTTTGAGCTTTAATCTGCGTTTTAACGCGTAAAACATCATAAAAATGACGAATTTTTATTATTCGTTTTTATTAATATTGCGTCTATTTGAACGATTTCAACGATCTAAAATGCTTGAAAAGCTTTATTTTAGCAAAACACGTTTTGCTTTAATCTGCGTTTTTTAAAATCAAAATTTTTACATCAATTTTGAAATTTATTTGCAAACGATTTCAACGACAAAATTTAATAATTCATTTTAAAAAAATTTTATCTTTTAATTGCGTCTAATTGTAAAATCACATAAAAACAGCGTTTTATTATTTTTTTAAATATTGCTTATTTGACGATTTAAGGTTTAAAATTAAAATGCTTATTTTAAGAAACAGCGTTTTATCTTTAAATTTTTACCTAAACAGCTAAAAAAATTTTAATTTTTTTAGCAAAAGCAGTTTAATTTAATTTCATTTACTCAAAATGTGAAAAACCATTTTAAAAATTTTTTTTATTCTCGTTTTAACGCTTCAACGATCTAAAATGCTGAAATGCTTTTTTTATTCTTTTATTTTATTGCTTTTAAACGTTTTCAAGGGTAAAGATCTAAAATGTATTTTACCAAAACAGCACTTTTGATTTTATTTAACGCTTAAACACGATAAAAACGACGAATTTTATATTCTTTTTTACATTTATTTCTTTTGAACGATTTCAACGATCTAAAGTGAAAATGTTTATTTTAAAAACACGTTTTGAGTTTTAATCTGCTTTTAACGCGTAAAAAACATAAAAACATTTTTTTTTCTTTTTATTAATATTGCGTCATTTGAACGATTTCAACGATCTAAAATGCTTGAAAATGCTTATTTTAAAAACAGCACGTTTTGAGCTTTAATCTGCGTTTTAACGCGTAAAAACAGCTTAAAAACGACGAATTTTTATTATTCGTTTTATTAATGTTTTAACGTTAAACGATTTCAAAACGAATTTTATTTGAAAATTTATTTGCAAATCTGACGTTTTAACGCTCTAAAACTGATTTTAACGTTTTAAACAATAAATTTATTTAATTGTTTTACATATTGCGTATTGAAAGATTTTCAACGATTAATTAAAATGCTTATTTTAAACGCATTTAACTTAATTTGTGTTTTAACGTAAAACAGCATAAAAAATTTAATTATTTTGTTTAATATTAATAGCTAAAACGAATTTTAATATCATTTGATAAATGCTTATTTTGCAAAACTCAACATCCTAAATCTTTGAAATTCTGTTTTAGCAAAACAGCAAAAACAATTTTAGTTTATCTGCTTTTATAAACAGCATTTAACGAGAATTTCTACTTATTTATATTTTAAAATGTTTTTTACGATTTAAGATCTAAAATGTTTTGATTTTAATTCGTTTTAACGCGAAAATGCATTTAAAACCAACAAATTTTTTTATATTTGTTTTTATTATTGTTTTATTTAACGCTTCATGACAAATTCTGAAAATTTATTTTGAAAAATGCGTTTTGATTTTAAACGCTTTTAACGCTAAAACAGCATTAAAACGTAAATTTTTATTATTCTTTTTAATAATATTGCGTTTTATTTAATGATTTAACGATCCAAAATGTTGAAAATGCTTTTGAAAACACCCGTTATTTTAAATCGCGTTTTAACGAAATACATTTTTTAAAAATTTTATAAAAGATTTATTTGACGATTTTAATTAAATCTTTTTGGGATTTCAACGATCAACGTTTGAAAATGCTTAATAAATAAAAGACGTTTTTTAAATTTTTTTTTA
>NW_027046931.1:0-19077 GCF_025399875.1 Dalotia coriaria | reverse complement strand
TGCTTCTATTTGAACAATTAACGATCTAAAATGCTTGAAAATGAATTTTAGCAAAACAGCACGTTTTGATTTTTAGTCTGCGGTTAAACCGCGCAAAACAGCATAAAAACGACGAATTTTATTATTCTTTTTTTGCAATATTGCTTCTATTTGAACGATTTCAACGATCTAAAATGCTTGAAAATGCTTATTTTACAAAACAGCACGTTTTGAGTTTAATCTGCGTTTTAACGCGTAAAATAGCATGAAAACGACGAAATTTTTGATTCGTTTTTATTAATATTGCGTCTATTTGAACGATTTCGCGATCTAAAATGCTTGAAAATGATTATTTTAGCAAAACAGCACGTTTTGAGTTTAATCTGCGTTTTAACGCGTAAAACAGCATAAAAACGGCGAATTTTTATTATTCGTTTTATTAATATTGTTTCTATTTGAACGATTTCAACGACCTAAAATGTTAAAAAATGCTTATTTCAGCAAAACAGCACGTTTTGAGTTTAATCTGCGTTTTAACGCGTAAAACAGCATAAAAACGACGAATTTTTATTATTCGTTTTTGGAATATTGCTTCTATTTAACGATTTCAACGATCTAAAATGCTTGAAAATGCTTAATTTAGCAAAACAGCACGTTTTGAGCTTTAATCTGCTTTTTTAACGCGAAAAAATAGCATGAAAACGACAAAATTTTTTATGATTCGTTTTTATTAATATTGCGCTATTTGAACGATTTCAGGATCTAAAATGTTTTGAAAATGATTATTTTAGCAAAACAGCACGTTTTGAGCTTTAATCTGCGTTTTAACGCGTAAGGCATAAAAAACGACGTAATTGGCTATTTCTTTTTTTATTTATATTGCGTCTATTTGAACGATTTCAACGATCTAAAATGCTTGAAAATGCTTATTTTAGCAAAAACAGCACGTTTTGAGTTTTAATCTGCGTTTTAACGCGTAAAACAGCAAAAAAACGACGAAATTTTATTTTTCCCGTTTTTATTAATATTGCTTCTATTTGAACGATTTCAACGCCCTTTAAAATGCTTGAAAATGCTTATTTTAGCAAAACAGCACGTTTTGTTTTAATCTGCGTTTTAACGCGTAAAACAGCAAAAAAACGACGAATTTATTATTAGTTTTTATTAATATTGCTTCTATTTGAACAATTTCAACGATCTAAAAATGCTTAAAAATGATTATTTTAGCAAAACAGCACGTTTTGAGTTTTAGTCTGTGTTTCAACGCGCAAAACAGCATAAAAACGACGAATTTTTTTATTATTCGTTTTATGAATATTGCTTCTATTTGGAACGATTTCAACGATCTAAAATGCTTGAAAATGCTTATTTTAGCAAAACAGCACGTTTTGAGCTTTAATCTGCGTTTAACGCGTAAAATAGCATGAAAACGACGAAATTTTTATGATTCGTTTTTATTAATATTGCGTCTATTTGAACGATTTCAAGGATCTAAAATGCTTGAAAATGATTATTTTAGCAAAACAGCACGTTTTGAGTTTAATCTGCGTTTTAACGCGAAAACAGCATAAAACGGCGAATTTTTTATTATTCGTTTTTTTTAAATATTGCTTCTATTTGAACGTTTTCAACGACCTAAAAATGCTTAAAAATGCTTATTTCAGCAAAACAGCACGTTTTGAGCTTTAATCTGCGTTTTAACGCGAAAAACAGCATAAAAACGACGAATTTTTATTATTCGTTTTTGCGAATATTGTTCTATTTGAACGATTTCAACGATCTAAAATGCTTGAAAATGCTTATTTTAGCAAAACAGCACGTTTTGAGCTTTAATCTGCTTTTTAACGCGTAAAATAGCAGGGAAAACGACGAAATTTTATGATTCGTTTTTTTTAAATATTGCGTCTATTTGAACGATTTCAAGGATCTAAAATGCTTGAAAATGATTATTTTAGCAAAACAGCACGTTTTGAGCTTTAATCTGCGTTTTAACGCGAAAAAGAGCATAAAACGACGTAATTTTGTATTATTCGTTTTTATTTATATTGCGTCTATTTGAACGATTTCAACGATCTAAAATTTTGAAAATGCTTATTTTAGCAAAACAGCACGTTTTGAGCTTTATTCTGCGTTTTAACGCGTAAAACAAATGTAAAAACGTACGAAATTTCATTATTCGTTTTTAATTGCGTCTATTTGAACGATTTCAACGATCTAAATGTTGAAAATGATTATTTTAAGCAAAACAGCACGTTTTGAGCTTTTTAATCTGCGTTTTAAGGGTAAAACAGCATAAAAACGACAAATTTTTTATTATTCGTTTTTTATTAATATTGCTTCTATTTGAACGATTTCAACGATCAAAAATGCTGAAAATGCTATTTAAAAACAGCACGTTTTGAGTTTTAATCTGCGTTTTAATCGCGTAAGTTAAAAACGTAATTTGTATATTGTTTTTATTTATATTGCGTCTATTTTGAACGTTTCAACGATCTAAAATTCTTGAAAATGATTATTTTTCAAAACAGACGTTTTGAGTTTTAAATCTGACGCTTTAATCAAAACAGCATGAAAACGACGAATTTTATTATCTGTTTTATTAATACTGATCTATTTGAACGATTTCAACGATCTAAAATGCTTGAAAATGCTTATTTTAGCAATACGACGTTTTGAGTTTTAATCTGCTTTTTAACGCGAAAAACAGCAAAAAAACGACGAATTTTTTTTTATTCGTTTTATTAATATTGCTTCTTTTTGGGAACGATTTAAACGATCAAAAAATGCTTGAAAATGTTTATTTTAACAAAACAGCACTTTTTGAGTTTTAATCTGTTTTTTAACCGTAAAACACTAAAAGGAATTTTTATTTTCAAAATTTTTTTTTTCTGGTTTAACGCTAAAATGCTTGAAAAGCATTTTAAAAAAACCCGTTTTATTTAATTTCCGTTTTAATAAAACGCTAAAAAAATTTTTTTTGAACTTTTTTATTAATTTGTTTTTAACGTTTAAAAAAAAACCAAAAATTTATTTTGAAATAATTTGGGTTTTAAATTGGGTTTTAACGCAAAAAAAAAAACAAAAATTTTTTTTATTTTCGTTTTTAACTTTAACACTAAAAGCTTTTAAATATTTTTTTTAAAATAAAACTTTTTTTTTTAACGGTTTTAACGAAAAAAAAAGCTAAAAAAGTTTTTTTATTTTTTTTTTAATTTGCCTTTTAACGTTTAACACTAAAAGCGAAATTTTTTTTAAAAAAAAGCTTTTTATTTAAGCGTTTTGGCCAAAAAAAGCTAAAAGAAAATTTTTTTACTTTTTTTATTAATTTGTTTTTAAGTTTAAGATTAAAAGCTTAAAATTATTTTTTTAAAAAAGCCTTTTTTTTAATCTTTTAAGCTAAAAAGAAAAAAAAAATTTTTTATTTTCGTTTTAAAAACCCTTTTTTAAAACGTTTTTTAACGTTAAAATGCAAAAAATTTTTTTAAAAAACACAAATTTGATTTTATTTTTTTAAAGCAAAACAGCATGAGTTTTATTTTCTTTTTTATTAAAGCTTTTTTAACGATTTAAATCTTTTAAAATGATTTTTTAAAAAACGATTTAGCTTTTTGTTTTTAAATAAAATTTAAAAAACGACGTTTTTATTTTCGTTTTTTTTAAACCCTTTTTTTAACGAAAAATTAAAATGTTAAAATGTTTTTTTACAAAACACCGGGTTTTAATGGTTTTTAAAGCGAAAAAGAAAAAAGAGTTTTTAATTTTCTTTTTTTTTTTATACGCTTTTTTTTGGTTTTCCCCGTTTTATTAAAATGTTTTTTAAAAAACGGTTTGGGAAAAATTGGCTTTAAAGCTAAAAAAAAAACACGTTTTTTTATTACTTTTTTAAAAACTACTTTTTAAAAATTTTCCGTTAAAAATGTTTAAAATGCTTTTTTTAAAAAACAATTTTATTTTTTTTTTAAAGCAAAAAAAAAAAAAGGGAAAATTTTATTTTCGTTTTTTTAAAATCGCATTTAACTTTTTAACGTCTAAAAGTTAAAAGATTATTTTGAAAAACCCCTTTTTTGGGAAACGCGTTTAAGCAAAAATTTAAAAAAAAATTTTTTTTTAATTTTTTTATTTTTCGTTTTTATTTGCATTTAAATTTTAAAAATTTTAAAATGCTTATTTGAAAAAGCAGGGCTTTTTTGCTTTTAACGCTTTTCGCTAAAAAAACGACATTTTTTTATTATTCTTTTTAAAAATTTATTGCTTCTTTGAACGATTTCAACGATCTAAAATGCTTGAAAATTTTTTTAGCAAAACAGCACTTTTTGGTTTTAAATCGGGTTTTAAAAAACAGCATAAAACGACGAATTTTTTTATTCTTTTTATTTTTTGGTTTTTTAAATTAAACGATCAAAATGTTGAAAATTTTTTTAAAAAACAGCACGTTTTGAGTTTAATCTGCGTTTTAAAAAAAAAAAAAAAATTTTTTTATTTTTTTTTTTATTTTTTAAAACAAAAAAAAAGGGAAAAATGTTAAAAAAAAACCCCGGTTTTCTTTTTTTTTAACGCGTAAAACAGCAAAAAAACGACGAATTTTTTATTTTCGTTTTTTTAATATTCTTCATTTGAACGATTTAAATCAAAAATTTTTTAAAAAAGCTTTTTTTAAAAACCCCTTTTTATTTTTAACCTTTTTTAACCAAAAAAAAAAACGTTTTTTATTATTGTTTTTTAAATTCCCTATTTGAAATTTCAACGCCCTAAAAGCTTAAAATTTTTTGAAAGAAAAAAGTTTTTTTAATTTTTAAAAAAAAGCTCGACGTTTTTTTAAATTTTTTTTAAAATTTTGTTTTTATTTAACACACGCCCAAAAGGCAAAATGATTATTTTAGCAAAACAGCACTTTTGAGCAACCCCTCGTTTTAACGCGAAAAAGAGCATAAAACGACGTAATTTGTATTTTTTCTTTTTTTATTTATTTGCGTCTATTTGAACATTTAAAGGGGTCAAAATTCTTGAAAATGATTATTTTAGAAAAAAAACAGCACGTTTTGAGCTTTAATCTGCCTTTAACGGGGGTAAAACAGCATAAAACGACAAATTTTTTATTATTCGTTTTTTTTTAAATCTGATTCTATTTGAACGATTTCAACGCCCAAAAATGTTTGGGAAAGCATTTTAGCAAAACAGCACCTTTTTGAGGTTTTTAATCTGCGTTTTAAGCGTAAAAAAACAAAAAAACGACAAATTTTTATTATTCGTTTTTTTTTTTTTAATTCCCCTTTTATTTGAACGATTTCAACGATCTAAAATGCTTGAAAATGATTTTTTTTAGAAAAACCCGGCACTTTTTAAATTTTTAATCTGCTTTTTAACGCGAAAAAACGGCATAAAACGACTTTTTTTTAATTATTCGTTTTTTTTAATAGCTTCTTTTAAACGATTTCAACGTTTTGCTTGAAAATGCTTATTTTAGAAAAAAGCCGTTTTGAGTTTTTATTCTGCGTTTTAACGCTAAAACAACATAAAAGGGCAAAAATTTTTATTATTCGTTTTTATTAATATTGCGTCTTTTGAAACGATTTAAACGATCAAAAATTTTTGAAAATGATTATTTTTAAAAAAAAGCACTTTTTGGAAGTTTTTAATCTGCTTTTTAACGCGTAAAACAGCAAAAAAAGGGAAAAGATTTTTTTATTCGTTTTTATTAATTTGCTTCTATTTGAACGATTTAAACGATCTAAAATGCTTGAAAATCTTATTTTAAACAAAACAGCACGTTTTAAACCCCAATCTGCTTTTTTAACGCGTAAAACGGCAAAAAAACGACAAAAATTTTTTATTATTCTTTTTTTATTAATATTGGGGTCTATTTGAACGATTTAAACGTCTAAAATGTTAAAAAATGATTTTTTTAGCAAAACAGCACGTTTTGAGCTTTAATCTCCCTTTTTAACGCGTAAAAACCCAAATAAAACGACAAATTTTTTAATTATTCGTTTTTTTTTAAATTTTTGCTTCTTTTGAACGATTTCAACGATCTAGAATGCTTAAAAATCTTTTTTTAGCAAAACAGCACGTTTGAGTTTTTAATCTGCTTTTTTAACGCTAAAACAGCATAAAACACGAATTTTTTTTTATTCGTTTTTTTATTAATTTTGGGCCCATTTGAACGATTTCAACGACCTAAAATGCTTGAAAATGCTTATTTCAGAAAAAGCAGCACCTTTTTTGAGTTTTTAATCTGCGTTTAACGCGAAAAACCAGCATAAAACGACTTTTTAATTATTCTTTTTTTTATTAATTTGCTTCTTTTGAACGATTTCAACGACCTAAAATGCTTGAAAATGTTTTTTGGGAAAAAGGAAAGGGGTTTTAAGTTTTTAATCTGCGTTTTAACGCGTAAAAAAACATAAAACGACAAATTTTTTAATTATTCGTTTTTATTAACATTGCGTCTATTTGAACGATTTTCAGCGATCTAAAAATGCTTGAAAATGCTTTTTTTAAGCAAAAAGCACGGAGGCTTTAATCTGCGTTTTAACGCGTAAAACAGCATAAAACGAGGGGTATTATTCGTTTTTATTAATCCCTTCTATTTGAACGATTTCAACGATCTAAAATGCTTGAAAATGCTTATTTTAGCAAAACAGCACGTTTTGAGCTTTAATCTGCGTTTTAACGCGTAAAACAGCATAAGAACGACGAAATTTTATTATTCGTTTTTATTAATATTGCGTCTTTTGAACGTTTTCCCAGCGATCTAAAACGCTTGTAAAATGATTATTTTAGCAAAACGGCGTTTGAGCTTTAATCTGCTTTTTTAACGCGTAAACAGCATAAAAACGACGATTTTTTATTATTCCTTTTTTATTAATTGCTTCTATTTGAACGGTTTCACGATCTAAAATGCTGAAAATGCTTATTTAGCAAAACAGCACTTTTTGAGTTTTTAATCTGCGTTTTAACGCGTAAAACAGCATAACAACGACGAAATTTTTATTATTCGTTTTTTATTAATATTGCGTCTATTTGAACGATTTCAACGATCAAAATGCTTGAAAATGATTATTTTAGCAAAACAGCACGTTTTGAGGCTTTTAATCTGCGTTTTAACGCGTGAAACAGCATAAAACGACGAATTTTTATTACTCGTTTTTTAATATTTGCTTCTATTTGAACGATTTCAACGACCCTAAAATGCTTGAAAATGCTTATTTTAGCAAAACAGCACGTTTTGAGCTTTAATCTGCGTTTTAACTCGTAAAACAGCGAAACGACAAAATTTTTTATTATTCGTTTTTATTAATATTGCGTCTTTGAACGATTTCAGCGATCTAAAACGCTTGTAAATGATTATTTTAGCAAAACAGCACGTTTGAGCTTTAATCCTGCGTTTTAACGCGTAAAACAGCATAAAACGACGATTTTTATTATTCCTTTTATTAATATTCTTCTATTTGAACGATTTCAACGATCTAAAATGCTTGAAAATGCTTATTTTAGCAAAACAGCCGTTTTGAGCTTTAATCTGCGTTTTAACGCGTAAAACACATAACAACGACGAAATTTTTTATTATTCGTTTTTATTAATATTGCTCTATTTGAACGATTTCAACGATCTAAAATGCTTGAAAATGATTATTTTAGCAAAACAGCACGTTTTGAGCTTTAATCTGCGTTTTAACGTGAAACAGCATAAAACGACGAATTTTTTATTACTCGTTTTTATTAATTTGCTTCATTTGAACGATTTCAGCGATCTAAAATGCTTGAAAATGCTTTTTAGCAAAACAGCACGTTTTGAGCTTTAATCGCGTTTTAACTGTAAAACAGCGAAAAACGACGAATTTTATTATTCGTTTTTTATTAATTGCGTCTATTTGAACGATTTCAGCGATCTAAAATGCTTGAAAATGATTATTTTAGTCAAAACAGCACGTTTGAGCTTTTAATACTGCGTTTTAACCGTAAAACAGCATAAAACGACGAATTTTTATTATTCGTTTTATTAATATGCTTCTATTTGAACGATTTCGTACGATCTAAAATGCTTGAAAATGCTGATTTTAGCAAAACAGCACGTTTGAGCTTTAATCTGCGTTTTAACGCGTAAAACACATAAAACGACGTAATTTTATTATTCGTTTTTATTTATATTGCGTCTGTTTGAACGATTTCAACGATCTAAAATGCTTGAAAATGATTATTGTAGCAAAACAGCCGTTTTGAGCTTTAATCTGCGTTTTAACGCGTAAAACATCAAAAACGACGAAATTTTTATTATTCGTTTTTATACTTTTGCGTCTATTTGAACGATTTCAACGATCAAAATGCTTGAAAATGCTTATTTTAGCAAAACAGCACGTTTTGAGCTTTAATCTGCGTTTTAACGCGTAAAACACATAAAACGACGAAATTTTTATTATTCGTTTTTATTAACATTGCGTCTATTTGAACGATTTCAACGATAAAATGCTTGAAAATCTTATTTTAGCAGCAAAAGCACGTTTTGAGCTTTAATCTGCGTTTAACGCGAAAACAGCATAAAAGACGAATTTTTATTATTCGTTTTTATTAGCTGCTTCTATTTGAACGATTTCAACGATCTAAAATGCTTTGAAAATGCTTATTTTAGAAAACAGCACGTTTGAGCTTTAATTGCGTTTAACGCGTAAAACAGCATAAAACGACGAATTTTTATTATTCGTTTTATTAATTGCGTCTATTTGAACGATTTCAGCGATCTAAAACGCTTGTAAATGATTATTTTAGCAAAACAGCACGTTTTGAGCTTTAATCTGCGTTTTAACGCGTAAAACAGCATAAAAGCGTTTTTTTTATTCCTTTTTATTAATATTGCTTCTATTTGAACGATTTCAACGATCTAAAATGCTTGAAAATGCTTATTTTAGCAAAAAACAGCACGTTTTTGAGCTTAATCTGCGTTTAACGCGTAAACAGCATAACAACGACGAAATTTTTATTATTCGTTTTATTAATATTGCGTCTATTTGAACGATTTCAACGATCTAAAATGCTTGAAAATGATTATTTTAGCAAAACAGCACGTTTTGAGCTTTAATCTGCGTTTTAACGCGTGAAACAGCATAAAACGACGAATTTTTTATTACTCGTTTTTATTAATATTGCTTCTATTTGAACGATTTCAACGATCTAAAATGCTTGAAAATGTTATTTTAGCAAAACAGCACGTTTTGGGGGCTTTAATCTGTTTTTTTAACGCGTAAAAAATTAAAAAACGACGAAATTTTTTTTTTTAAATTTCCTTTTGCCAAATTTGCGTTTTTTTTTCGAAAACGGTTTAACATCTAAAATGTTTGAAAATGATTTTTTTAAGCAAAACAGCACGTTTTGAGCTTTAATCTGCTTTTTAACGCGAAAAACAGCAAAAAAACGACAAATTTTTTTATTTTCTTTTTTATTAATATTGTTTCCCTATTTTAACGGAGTTAAACGATTTTAAAAATGCTTGAAAATGTTTTTTTAAGAAAAACAGCACGTTTTGAGTTTTAATCTGCGTTTTAACGCGTAAAAAAACAAAAAAAGGGCAAAATTTTTTATTATTCGTTTTTATTAATATTGCCCTTTTTTGGAACATTTCAACGATCTAAAAATGCTTGAAAATGATTATTTTAAGCAAAACAGCCTTTTTTCTTTAATCTGCTTTTTAACCGCAAAAAAACAAAAAAAACGACGAATTTTTATTATTCGTTTTTTATTAATATTGCTTCTATTTGAACGATTTCAAAACCCCCAAAAATGCTTGAAAATGATTATTTTAGCAAAACAGCACTTTTTGAGTTTTTAATCTGCTTTTTAACGCGAAAACAGCAAAAAAAGGGACAAATTTTTTTATTATTCTTTTTTTAAATATTGCTTCTATTTGAACGATTTCAACGATCTAAAATGTTTGAAAGTTATTTAGCAAAACAGCATTTTTTGTTTTTAACGCGTTTTAACGCGTAAAACAGCAAAAAAACGACGAAATTTTTTTATTTTCGTTTTTATTAATATTGCGTCTATTTGAACGATTTCAAGGGATCAAAAAATGCTTAAAAATGATTATTTTAGCAAACAGATTTTTTGAGTTTTAACGGGGTTTTAACGCGTAAAAAAAAAAGCAAAAAAAACCGAAAATTTTTTTTATTATTCGTTTTTTTTAAATAGTTTCTTTTTTGAACGATTTAAAACGATCAAAAATGCTTGAAAATGATTTTTTTTTGGCCAAAACAGCACGTTTTGAGTTTTTTATCTGCGTTTTAACGCGAAAAACAGCAAAAAAAACGACGAATTTTTTTACCCCGTTTTTTTAAATATTGCTTCATTTGAACGATTTAAAAGGGATCTAGAAGTTTTGAAAATGCTTATTTTAGAAAAAACACCCGTTTTGAGTTTTTAATCTGCGTTTTAACGCGTAAAACAGATAAAAAACGACAAAATTTTTAAGTTTCGTTTTTATTAATATTGCGTCTTTTGAAGGGATTTCAACGATCTAAAATGCTTGAAAATGATTATTTTAGCAAAACAGAAAGTTTTGAGTTTTAATCTGCGTTTTAACGCGTAAAAAAAAGCAAAAAAAAGACAAATTTTTTTATTATTCTTTTTTTTAAATATTGTTTTATTTTAAAACGTTTTCCCCAACGACCAAAAAAATGCTTGAAAATGCTTTTTTCCCAGCAAAACAGCACTTTTTGAGTTTTTAAACTGCTTTTTAACGCGAAAAAATCAAAAAAACCACGAATTTTTTATTATTCTTTTTTATTTATATTGCTTTTTATTTGAACGATTTCAACGATCTAAAATGCTTGAAAATGCTTTTTTTTGGAAAAAACAGCACGTTTTGAGTTTTAATCTGCGTTTTAACGCGAAAAAACAGCAAAAAAACGACGAAATTTTTATTATTCGTTTTTAAAATTTGGTCTATTTGAAGGGATTTCAACGATCAAAAAATGCTTAAAAATGCTTATTTTGCAAAACAGCACGTTTTAAGTTTTTAATCTGCGTTTTAACGCGTAAACAGCAAAAAAAACGACGTAATTTTATTATTCTTTTTTTATTTATTTTGGTCTATTTGAACGATTTAACGATCTAAAATTTTGAAAATGATTATTTTAGCAAAACAGCACGTTTTGAGTTTTAACGGCGCTTTAACGGTAAAACCCCATAAAAACGACAAATTTTTTTTATTATTCGTTTTTTTTAAATACTGATTCTATTTGAACGATTTAAAAACGATCTAAAATGCTTGAAAATGCTTTTTTTTAGCAAAACAGCACGTTTTGAGTTTTAATCTGCGTTTTAACGCGAAAAACAGCAAAAAAACGACAAAATTTTTTTATTTTTCCCGTTTTTTTTAATTAATATTGCGTCTATTTGAACGTTTTCCCAACGATCTAAAATGTTTTGAAAATGATTATTTTAGAAAAACAGCACTTTTTGGGTTTTTAATCTGCGTTTTAACGCGAAAAACAGCATAAAACGACGAATTTTTTTTTTTATTTGTTTTTATTAATATTGCTTCATTTGAACGATTTCAACGATCTAAAATGCTTAAAAAATGTTTATTTTAGAAAAAACAGCACGTTTTATTTTATTCTGCGTTTTAACGCGTAAAACAGCATAAAAACGACAAAATTTTTTATTATTCGTTTTTTTAAATTTGCGTCTTTTTTTAAGGGATTTAAAAGGGATCAAAAATGCTTGAAAATGTTTTCCCTTTTTAGAAAACAGCACGTTTTGATTTTTTTAATCTGCGTTTTAACGCTAAAAAAAAAGCAAAAAAACGACAAATTTTTTATTATTCTTTTTTTATTAATATTGCTTCTTTTTTGAACGATTTCAACGATCTAAAATGCTTAAAAAATGTTTTTATTTTAGCAAAACAGCACGTTTTGTTTTTTTAATCTGCGTTTTAACGCGAAAACAGCATAAAACGACGAAATTTTTTATTATTATTTTTTATTAATTTTTGGTCTATTTGAACGATTTCAACGATATAAAATGCTTGAAAATGATTTTTTTAGCAAAACAGCACGTTTTGAGTTTTAATCTGCGTTTTAACGCGTAAAACAGCAAAAAAAACGACAAATTTTTTTATTATTCGTTTTTATTAATATTGCTTTATTTGAACGTTTTTAAACGATCTAAAATGTTTTTGAAAATGTTTTTTTTTAGCAAAACAGCACTTTTTGGGTTTTTAACGGCGTTTTAACGCGTAAAACAGCATAAAACACGAAATTTTTTATTATTTTTTTTTAAAATTAATATTGCGTCTATTTGAACGTTTTCCCAACGATCTAAAATGCTTAAAAATTTTATTATTTTGGCAAAAACAGCACGTTTTGTTTTTTTAATTGCGTTTTAACGCGAAAAACAGCAAAAAAAACGACAAAATTTTTTATTTTTCCTTTTTTTTATTAATATTGCTTCTATTTAAAACGATTTCCCCGGACCTAAAATGTTTTGAAAATGCTTATTTCAGCAAAACAGCACGTTTTCAGTTTTAATTGCTTTTTAACGCGAAAAACAGCAAAAAAAGGGACAAATTTTTTTATTATTCGTTTTTTTTAAATTATTGTTTATTTGAAGATTTCAACGATCTAAAATGTTTTAAAAAATGCTTTTTTTAAGAAAAACAGCACGTTTTGAGCTTTAATCTGCGTTTTAAGGGAAAAAAGGCATAAAAACGACAAAATTTTTTATTATTCTTTTTTTATTAACATTGCGTCTATTTGAACGATTTCAACGATCTAAAATGTTTGAAAATGTTTTATTTTAGCAAAAAACACGTTTTGAGCTTTAATCTGCGTTTTAACGCGTAAACAGCAAAAAAAACGACGTAATTTTTATTATTCTTTTTTTATTTATATTGCGCTTTTTTGAACGTTTTCCCAACGATTTTAAAAATGCTTAAAAAATTAATATTTTAAAAACCCGCACGTTTTGAGTTTTAATCGGGCGTTTTAACGCGTAAAACAGCATAAAAAACGACAAATTTTTTTTATTATTCTTTTTTATTAATATTGCTTCTATTTGAACGATTGCAACGATTTAAAATGTTTTTAAAAATGCTTTTTTTTAGCAAAACAGCACGTTTTGAGCTTTAATCTGCTTTTTAACGCGTAAAACAGCAAAAAAAAGACGAAATTTTTATTATTCTTTTTTATTAACTTTTGGCGTCTATTTGAAGGGATTTCAACGATCTAAAATGCTTAAAAATGATTATTTTAGAAAAAAACAGCACGTTTTGAGTTTTAATCTGCGTTTTAACGCGAAAAACAGCATAAAACGACAAATTTTTTTATTATTCGTTTTTATTAATATTTTTTATTTGAACGATTTCAACGATCTAAAATGCTTGAAAATGCTTATTTTAGAAAAACAGCACTTTTGAGCTTTAATCTGCTTTTTAACGCGAAAAAACAGCTTTCGACGAAATTTTATTATTCGTTTTTATTAATATTGCGTTTTTTTGGGAACGTTTTCCCCAACGATCTAAAATGCTTAAAAAATGATTTTTTTAAAAGCAAAACAGCACGTTTTGAGCTTTAATCTGCGTTTTAACGCGTAAAACAGCAAAAAAACGACGAATTTTTATTATTCTTTTTTTACTAATATTGCTTCTTTTTTGAACGTTTTCCCAACGATCTAAAATGCTTAAAAATGTTTTTTTTTAGAAAAACAGCACGTTTTGAGTTTAATCTGCTTTTTTTAGCGCGTAAAACAGCAAAAAAACGACAAATTTTTTTTATTATTCGTTTTTATTAATATTGCTTCTATTTAACGATTTCAACGATCAAAAATGTTTTTGGAAAATGATTTTTTTTTTTAGCAAAACAGCACGTTTTGAGTTTTAATCTGCGTTTTAACGGGGTAAAACAGCAAAAAAAACGACGTAAATTTTCCCCTTTTTTTATTAATATTGCTTCTATTTGAACGATTTAAACGATCAAAAATGCTTGAAAATGCTTATTTTTAGCAAAAAAAAGCACGTTTTGAGCTTTAATCTGCGTTTGAACGCGTAAAACAGCAAAAAAAAACGACGAAATTTTTATTATTCGTTTTTATTAATATTGCGTCTATTTGAACGATTTCAACGATCCAAAATGCTTGAAAATGATTATTTTAGCAAAACAGCACGTTTTGAGCTTTAATCTGCGTTTAACCGTAAAACAGCATAAAAACGACGAATTTTTTATTATTCGTTTTTATTATATTGCTCTATTTGAAACGATTTCAACGATCTAAATGCTTGAAAATGCTGATTTTAGCAAAACAGCACGTTTGAGCTTTAATCTGCGTTTTAACGGGTAAAACAGCATGAAAAAAGCAAAATTTTTTTGATGTTTTTATTACATATTGCGTCTATTTGTAACGATTTCAATGATCTAAAATGCTTGAAATGCTTTAGCAAAAACAGCACGTTTTGAGCTTAATCTCCCTTTTTTAACGCGTAAAACAAAAAAACGACGTAATCTTTTATTATTCGTTTTTATTTATATTGCGTCTATTTGAACGATTTCAACGATCTAAAATGCTAAAAAATGATTTTTTAGCAAAACAGCACTTTTTGAGTTTAATCTCGTTTTAACGCGTAAAACAGCAAAAAAACGACGAATTTTTATTATTCTTTTTATTAATATTGCTTCTATTTGAACGATTTCAACGATCTAAAATGCTTGAAATGCTTATTTTAAAAACAGCACATTTTGAGTTTTTAATCTGCGTTATAACGCGTAAAACAGCATAAAAAGGGACGAAATTTTTATTATTTCCTTTTTATTAATATTGGTCATTTGAACGATTTCAACGATCTAAAATGCTTGAAAATGATATTTTAGCAAAACAGCACGTTTTGAGCTTTAATCTGCGTTTTAACGCGTAAAACAGCATAAAACGACGAATTTTTATTATTCGTTTTTATTAATATTGCTTCTATTTGAACGATTTCAACGATCTAAAATGCTTGAAAATGCTTATTTTAGCAAAACAGCACGTTTTGAGCTTTTAATCTGCGTTTTAACGCGTAAAACAGCATAAAACGAAATTTTTATTATTCGTTTTTTATTAATATTGCGTCTATTTGAACGATTTCAACGATCTAAAATGCTTGAAAATGATTATTTTAGCAAAACAGCACGTTTTGAGCTTTAATCTGCGTTTTAACGCGTAAAACAGCATAAAACGACGAATTTTATTATTCGTTTTTATTAAATTGCTTCTATTTGAACGATTTCAACGATCTAAAATGCTTGAAAATGCTTATTTTAGCAAAACAGCACGTTTTGAGCTTTAATCTGCGTTTTAACGCGTAAAACAGCATAAAAACGACGATTTTTTATTATTCGTTTTTATTAATACTGATTCTATTTGAACGATTTCAACGATCTAAAATGCTTGAAAATGCTTATTTTAGCAAAACAGCACGTTTTGAGCTTTAATCTGCGTTTTAACGCGTAAAACAGCATAAAACGACGAAATTTTATTATTCGTTTTTTATTAATATTGCGTCTATTTGAACGATTTCAACGATTAAAATGCTTGAAAATGATTATTTTAGCAAAACACACGTTTGAGCTTTTAATCGCGTTTTAACGCGTAAAACAGCATAAAAACGACGAATTTTTATTATTCGTTTTATTAATATTGCTTCTATTTGAACGATTTCAACGATCTAAAATGCTTGAAAATGCTTATTTTGCAAAACAGCACGTTTTAGCTTTATTCTGCGTTTTAACGCGTAAAAAAAGCATAAAAACGACGAAATTTTTATTATTCGTTTTTATTAATATTGCGTCTATTTGTACGATTTCAACGATCTAAAATGCTTGAAAATGCTTATTTTAGCAAAACAGCACGTTTTGAGCTTTTAATCTGCGTTTTAACGCGTAAAACAGCATAAAAACGACGAATTTTTTATTATTCGTTTTTATTAATATTGCTTCTATTTGAACGATTTCAACGATCTAAAATGCTTGAAAATGCTTTATTTTAGCAAAACAGCACGTTTTGAGTTTTTAATCTGCGTTTTAACGCGTAAAACAGCATAAAACGACGAAAATCTTTATTATTTAGTTTTTATTAATATTGCGTCTATTTGAACGATTTCAACGATCTAAAATGCTTGAAAATGATTATTTAAAAACAGCACGTTTTGAGTTTTAATCTGCGTTTTAACGCGTAAACAGCATAAAACGACGAAATTTTTATTATTCGTTTTATTAATATTGCTTCTATTTGAACGATTTAAACGATCTAAAATGCTTGAAAAATGCTTATTTTAGCAAAACAGCACGTTTTGAGTTTTAATCTGCGTTTTAACGCGTAAAACAGCATAAAAACGACGAAATTTTTATTATTCGTTTTTTATTAATATTGCGTCTATTTGAACGGATTTCAACGATCTAAAATGCTTGAAAATGATTATTTTAGCAAAACAGCACGTTTTGAGCTTTTAATCTGCGTTTTAACGCGTAAAACAGCATAAAAACGACGAATTTTTATTATTCGTTTTTATTAATATTGCTTCTATTTAACGATTTCACCGACCTAAAATGCTTTTGAAAATGTATTTCGCAAAACAGCACGTTTTCAGCTTTAATCTGGTTTTAACGCGTAAAAAGCATAAAAACGACGAATTTTTATTATTCGTTTTTATTAATATTGCTTCTATTTGAACGATTTCAACGATCTAAAATGCTTGAAAATGCTTATTTTAGCAAAACAGCACGTTTTGAGCTTTAATCTGCGTTTTAACGCGTAAAACAGCATAAAACGACGAAATTTTTATTATTCGTTTTTATTAACATTGCGTCTATTTGAACGTTTTCCCAACGATCTAAAATGCTTGAAAATGCTTATTTTAGCAAAACAGCACGTTTTGAGCTTTAATCTGCGTTTTAACGCGTAAAACAGCATAAAACGACGTAATTTTTATTATTCGTTTTTATTTATATTGCGTCTATTTGAACGATTTCAACGATCTAAAAATGCTTGAAAATGATTATTTTAGCAAAACAGCACGTTTTGAGCTTTAATCTGCGTTTTAACGCGTAAAACAGCATAAAACGACGAATTTTTATTATTCGTTTTTATTAATATTGCTTCTATTTGAACGATTTCAACGATCTAAAATGCTTGAAAATGTTATTTAGCAAACAGCACGTTTTGAGCTTTAATCTGCGTTTTAACGCGTAAAACAGCATAAAACGACGAAATTTTTTTATTCGTTTTTATTAATATTGCGTCTATTTGAACGATTTCAACGATCTAAAATGCTTGAAATGATTATTTTAGCAAAACAGCACGTTTTGAGCTTTAATCTGCGTTTTAACGCGTAAAACAGCATAAAACGACGAATTTTTTTATTACTCGTTTTTATTAATATTGCTTCTATTTGAACGATTTCAACGATCAAAAATGCTTGAAAATGCTTATTTTAGCAAAACAGCACGTTGTAAAGGAACCATTTTCTTTCCCAAAAAAAAAGCATAAAAAAAACGAGGGAAATTTTTATGATTCTTTTTTTATTAACATTGCGTCTATTTTGAACGATTTCAACGATCTAAAATGCTTGAAAATGTTATTTTAGAAAAAACAGCACGTTTTGAGCTTTAATCTGCTTTTAACGCGAAAACAGCTTTAAAAACGAGGGTAATTTTTATTATTCTTTTTTTATTTATATTGCGTCTATTTGAACGATTTCAAGGGATCTAAAATGTTTTTTAAATTTTTTAGCAAAACAGCACTTTTTGAGTTTTAAATTTCGCTTTTATAACGCGTAAAAACAGCATAAAAGGGACGAAATTTTTATTTTTCCCTTTTTTTATTAAAAATGGCGTCTATTTAAAAGGGGGGATTTCAACGATCAAAAATTTTGAAAATGATTATTTTAGCAGAACAGACGTTTTGAGTTTTAACGCGTTTTAACGCGAAAAACAGCATAAAACGACAAATTTTTTTATTATTCGTTTTTTTAATATTGTTTTATTTTAACGATTTAAAAAGGGGATCTAAAATGTTTTGAAAATGCTTATTTTAGCAAAACAGCACGTTTTGAGTTTTTAATCTGCGTTTTAACGGAAAAACAGCATAAAAACGACAAAATTTTTTATTATTCGTTTTTATTAAATATTCCCCCCCTTTTTTGAAGGGATTTCAACGATCAAAAAATGCTTAAAAAATGATTTTTTGGGGGGCAAAACAAAGTTTTAAGTTTTTTTAATCTGCTTTTTAACGCGAAAAAACAGCATAAAAACGACGAATTTTTATTATTCTTTTTTTTTATTAATATTGCTTCTTTTTTAACCATTTCAACAATCTAAAATGCTTAAAAAATGCTTTTTTTTGGCAAAAACAGAAAGTTTTGAGTTTTAATCTGCGTTTTTAACGCAAAAACAGCAAAAAAAAACGACGAAATTTTTATTATTCTTTTTTTTATTAATTTTTGGCGGTCTATTTAAAACGATTTCAACGATCAAAAAATGCTTAAAAAATGAATTTTTTTAAAACCCCAAAACCCCCGGGAGTTTTAATCTGCGTTTTAACGGGGTTCCCCCGGCAAAAAAACGAAGAATTTTTATTATTCTTTTTTTATTAATATTGCTTCTATTTGAACGATTTCAAGGGTTTTAAAAAATGCTTGAAAATGCTTTTTTTTTTTGGCAAAACAGCACGTTTTGAGCTTTAATCTGCGTTTTAACGCGAAAAACAGCAAAAAAACGACGAAATTTTTATTATTCTTTTTTATTAATATTGCGTCTATTTGAACGTTTTCCCCAACGATCTAAAATGTTTTAAAATGATTTTTTTAAGCAAAAAAAAGCACGTTTTGAGTTTTAATCTGCGTTTTATCGCGTAAAACAGCATAAAAAACCACAAATTTTTTTAATTCGTTTTATTAATATTGTTTCTATTTGAACGTTTTCCCAACGTTTCAAAATGCTTAAAAAATGCTTATTTTAGCAAAACAGCACTTTTGAGTTTTAATCTGCTTTTTAACGCGTAAAACAGCAAAAAAACGACAAAATTTTTTATTATTCGTTTTTATTAATATTTGCCCTTAGTTTAACTTTTAACAAACAAAAA
>NW_027046930.1:0-19091 GCF_025399875.1 Dalotia coriaria | reverse complement strand
ATAAGCATTTTCAACATTTTGATTTTTTGAAATCGTTCAAATAGACGCAATATTAATAAAAAAAAAAAAACATTCGTCGATTTTATGCTGTTTTACGCGTTAAAACGCAGATTAAACTAAAAACTTGCTGTTTTGCTAAAATAATCATTTTCAAGCACTTTAGATCTTTGAAATCGTTCAAATAGACGCAATTTTTAAAAAAACGAATAATAAAATTTCGTCGTTTTATGCTGTTTTACGCGTTAAAACGCAGATTAAAAACTAAAAACTGCTTTTTACTAAAAAAAGCATTTTCAAGCATTTTAGATCGTTGAAATCGTTCAAATAAAGCAATATTAATAAAAACGAATATAAATTTCGTCGTTTTATGCTTTTTTACGCGTTAAAACGCAGATTAAAGCTCAAAACGTGCTGTTTTTTAAAATAATCATTTTCAAGCTTTTTTAGATCTTTGGGAAATCGTTCAAATAGACGAATATTATAAAAACGAATAATAAAAATTTCGTCGTTTTATGCTGTTTTAGCGTTAAAACGCAGATTAAAGCCCCAAAACGTGCTGTTTTGCTAAAATAACATTTCCCAGCATTTTAGTCGTTGAAATCGTTAAATAGAAGCAATATTAATAAAAACGAATAATATAAAATTCGTCGTTTTTCTGTTTTACGCGTTAAAACGCAGATTAAGATCAAAACGTGCTGTTTTGCTAAAATAATCATTTTCAAGCATTTTAGATCGTTGAAATCGTTCAAATAGACGCAATATTAATAAAAACGAATAATAAAATTTCGTCGTTTTTATGCTGTTTACGCGTTAAAACGCCGGTTTAGCTCAAAACGTGCTGTTTTGCTAAAATAAGAATTTTAAGCGTTTGGTCGTTTGCGATGAACAAATAAAACAATATTAATAAAAACGAATAATAAAAAATTCGTCGTTTTATCTGTTTTCCGCTGATTAAAACGCGTTAAAATAAAACGGTACTTTTCGAAATAAATGCATTTTCGGCAATTAAATCGCTGAAATCGTTCAAATAGACGCAATATTAATAAAAACGAATAATACTGCGTCGTTTTATGCTGTTTTACGCGTTAAAACGCGATTAAGAAAACTCAAAAACGTGCTGTTTTGCCGATAAGCATTTTCAAGCATTTTAGATATGATTGAAATCTGAATTCAAATAAACAATATTAATAAAAACGAATAATAAAAAAATTTAAGTGGTTTTATGCTGTACACACGTTAAAACGCAGATTAAAGCTCAAAACGTGCTGTTTTGCCTAAAATAATGTTTCAAGCATTTTAGATCGACGGGAAATCGTTTAAATAGACGCAATATTGGCAAAAGCGGAACCGTAAATTTTACCGTGGTTTTGCATTAAAGAAACGCGATTAACGCTCAAAACGTGCTGTTTTGCTAAAATAAGCATTTTCAAGCATTTTAGATCGTTGAAATCGTTCAAATAGACGCAGTAATAAAAACGAATAATAAAACATTCGTCGATTTTATGCTGTTTGCGTTGACGCGATTATAAACAAAAACTGTTTTGCTAAAATCGTGTTTTCAGCGCTGGTCATTGAAATCGTTCAATGGTAAATATTAATAAAAAGCAAAAGATAATAAAATTTGTCGTTTGCTGTTTTACGCGTTAAAACGCAGATTAAACTCAAAACGTGCTGTTTTACTAAAAATAAGCATTTTCAAGCATTTTTAGATCGTTGAAATCGTTCAAATAGAAACAATGCCGTAAAGCGTTAGCAGAATTTCGTCGTTTTTATGCTGTTTACGCGTTAAAACGCAGATTAAAACTCAAAACCCGTGCTGTTTTCTTCAAAATAATCATTTTCAGCATTTTAGATGGTAGAAATCGTTCAAAATAGACGCAATATTAATAAAAACAGATAATAAAAATTTCGTCGTTTTTATGCTGTTTTACGCGTTAAAACGCAGATTAAAGCTCAAAACGTGCTGTTTTGCTAAAATAAGCATTTTCCAGCATTTTAGATCGTTGGGAAATCGTTCAAATAAACAATATTAATAAAAACGAATAATATAAAATTCGTCGTTTTTTTATGCGCATTTTGCGTTTAAAACGCAGATTAAAGATCAAAACGTGCTGTTTGCTAAAATAATCATTTTCAAGCGGTACAGATCATTTGAAATCGTTCAAATAGACGCAATATTAAGAAAAACGAATAATAAAAATTTCGTAGTTTTATGCTGTTTTTACGCGTTAAAACGCAGATTACAGCTCAAAACGTGCTGTTTTGCTAAAATAAGCATTTTCAAGCATTTTAGATCGTCGAAATCGTTCAAATAGAAGCAATATTAATAAAAGCAGATAATAAAAATTCGTCGTTTTTATGCTGTTTACGCGTTAAAACGCAGATTAAAAGCTCAGAACGGGCTGTTTTGCTAAAATAATCATTTTCAGAAGCGTTTTGGTGTTGCGTCCGTTCAAATAGGCGCAATATTAATAAAAAACGAATAATAAAATTTCGTCGTTTTTTTATTGCCATTTTACGCGTTAAACGCAGATTAAAACTCAGGCGGTGCTGTTTTGCTAAATAAGCATTTTCAAGCATTTTAGATCGTTGAAATCGTTCAAATAGACGCAATATTAATAAAAACGAATAATAAAAATTCGTCGTTTTACATTAAATTTTCGCGTTAAAACGCGATTAAACTCAAAACGTGCTGTTTTGCTAAAATATTCATTTTCAAGCATTTTAAGATCGTTGAAATCGTTCAAATAGACGCAATAATAAAAACGAATAATAAAAATTTCGTCGTTTTTTATGCTGTTTTACGCGTTAAACATGCCAGATTAAAGGTCAAAACGTGCTGTTTTGCTTTAAAATAAGCACTTTCAAGCATTCTAGATCGTTGAAATCGTTCAAATAGAAGAAATATTAATAAAGGCGAACGTAAATTTCGTGGTTTTATGCTGTTTTACGCGTTAAAACGCGTTAAAGCTCAAAACGTGCTGTTTTGCTTTAAAATAATCTTATTCAAGCATTTTAGATCGTTGAAATCGTTCAAATAGATGCAATAATAAAACGAATAATAAAAAATTTCGTTTTTATGCTGTTTTACGCGTTAAAGCGCAGATTAAAAACTCAAAACTTGTGCCGGCAAAATAAATGGTACCGGCGCTTTGAGTCGTTGGGGAAATCGTTGTGGCGCGTATTGTAAAACGAATAATAAAAAATTTTGCATCAGGTACGCGCCAGCGCGTTAAGCGCGATTAAAGCTCAAAACGTGCTGTTTTGCTAAAATAAGCATTTTCAAGCATTTTAGATCGTTGAAATCGTTAAAATAAACAATATTAATAAAAATGAATAATAAAAATTCGTCGTTTTTATGCTGTTTTACGCGTTAAAACGCAGATTAAAACTCAAAACATTAAACATTTTGAAATAATCATTTTCAAGCGGCTGGTCCGTTGAAATCGTTCAAATAGACGCAGTAATAAAACGAATAATAAAAATTTCGTCGTTTTTTTGTGCTGTTTTACGCGTGAGCGCAGATTAAAACTCAAAACGTGCTGTTTTTGCGCTTGAAATAAGCATTTTCAAGCATTTTTGGATCGTTGAAATCGTTTCAAATAGAAACAATATTAATAAAAACGAATAATAAAAATCGTCGTTTTAGCCTGTTTTCGGAACGAAACGCAGATTAAAGCTCAAAACGTGCTGTTTTGTTAAAATAATCATTTTCAAGCATTTTAGATCGTTGAAATCGTTCCAAATAGAAAATATTAATAAAAACGAATAATAAAAAATTCGTCGTTTTTATGCTGTTTTACGCGTTAAACGCAGATTAAAGCTCAAAACATTTGTGCTGTTTTGCTAAAATAATCATTTCAAGCACTTTTTAAGATCCGTTGAAATCACGTTCAAATAGACGCAATATTAATAAAAACGAATAATGGTACGGTGGTTTTGCTGTTTACGCGTTAAAACGCGTTAAAGCTCAAAACGTGCTGTTTTGCTAAAACAGCATTTTGCTTGTACGGGGTCGTTGAAATCGTTCAAATAGAAGAAATATTAATAAAAACGAATAATAAAAAATTCGTCGTTTTATGCTGTTTTGCGTTATAACGCGATTTAAAACTCAAACGTGCTGTTTAACTAAAATAATCATTTTCAAGCACTTTAGATCGACGAAGTAGTTAGTGGGCGCAATATTAATAAAAACGAATAATAAAAATTTCGTCGTTTTTTGTATGACGCGTTAAACGCAGATTAGAAAAGCTCAAAACATTGCTGTTTTTGCGCAAATAAAATTTTCAGCGCATTTTAGATCGTTGAAATCGTTCAAATAGAAGCAATATTAATAAAAGCGAAATAAAAAATTCGTCGTTTTATGCTGTTTTACGCGTTAAAACGCAGATTAAAGCTCAAAACGTGCTGTTTTGCTAAATAGTCATTTCGGCGGTCGGTTGTCTGTTAAGCCAGGCGCAATATTAATAAAAACGGAACCGTAAAATTTCGTCGTTTTTATGCTGTTTACGCGTTAAAGCGCGTTAAAACATTCATTCATCGTGCTCAAAACATTATATTTTTGCTAAAATAAAAGCATTTCCGGCATTTTGGTCGTTGAAATCGTTCAAATAGACGCAATATTAATAAAACGGAATAATAAAACGACAGTCGGTTTATGCTGTTTTACGCGTTAAAACGCAGATTAAAACTCCGAAGCGTGCTGTTTTGCACAAAGTAAATCATTTTCAAGCACTTTAGATCTGTTGAAATACGTTCAAATAGACGCAATATTAATAAAAACGAATAATAAAATTTCGTCGTTTTTTTATGCTGTTTACGCGTTAAAACGCGGGTAAAGCTCGGCGTGCTGTTTTCGTCAGCGTTTTGGCATTTTAGATCGTTGAAATCGTTAAAATAGACGCAATATTAATAAAACAAATAATAAAAATTTCGTCGTTTTTTTTACATGCTGTTTTACGCGTTAAAACGCAGATTAAAGCGCCAAAACGTGCGGTTTGGCTAAAATAAGCATTTTCAAGCATTTTGCCATCGTTGAAATCGTTCCGTGGGCGCCAGTATTGAAAAGCAAAACAAAATAAATAAAAAAAAAAAGAAGAATTTAAAATCGTTTTACATGCTTTCATTTTACGCATTAAAACGCAGAATTAAAAGCTCAAAGCAGTAACGGCACACACTTCCGTCAGCATTTTCAAGCATTTTTTAGATCGTTGAAAAGGTTCAAATAGAAGCAATATTAATAAAAAACGTGTAAATTGTCGTTTTGTGCTGTTTGCGTTAAAGGCGCGGTTAAGCAAGCATTTGTATTTGGCAAACCATCGTTTTAAAGCATTTTAGATCGTTGAAATCGTTCAAATAGATACAATATTAATAAAAACGAATAATAAAAATTTCGTCGTTTTTTTATGCTGTTTTACGCGTTAAAACGCAGATTAAAGCTCAAAACGGCTGTTTTGCTAAAATAAGCATTTTCAAGCATTTTGGTGTTTAGAGTAAATTCAAATAGAAGAAATATTATTTAAAAACGAATAATAAAAAAAATTCGTCGTTTTTTATGCATTTTACGCGTTAAAACGCAGATTAAAGCTTTAAAACATTGCTGTTTTGCTAAAATAATCATATTCAAGCATTGTACGGTCGTTTAATCAAACCCGTGGGCAATATTAATAAAAACGAATAATAAAAATTTCGTGGTTTTATGCTGTTTTCGCGTTAAAGCGTTAAAGCTCAAAACGTGCTGTTTTGCTAAAATAATCATTTTCAGCACTTTAGATCGTTGAAATCATTTCAAATAGACGCAATATTAATAAAAACGAATAATAAAATTTCGTTTTGTATGCTGTTTACGCGTTAAAACGCAGATTAAAGCTCAGAATGGTGGTTTGCTAAAATATAAGCATTTTTCAGCATTTTTATTTTCGCATTTTAGATCGTTGAAATCGTTCAAATAGAAGAAATTAAAAAAAACCCGAATAATAAAAATTCGTCGTTTTATGCTGTTTTACGCGTTAAAACGCAGATTAAAGCTCAAAACGTGCTGTTTTGCAAAATAATCATTCTCAAGCATTTTAGATCGTTGAAATCGTTCAAATAGACGCAATTTTAAATAAAAACTAAATAAAAAATTTGTCGTTTTATGCTGTTTTACGCGTTAAAACGCAGATTAAACTAAAAACGTCTGTTTTGCTAAAAAAAGCTTTTCAAGCATTTTAGATCGTTGAAATCGTTCAAATAAGAAGATTAATAAAACGAATAATAAAAATTCGTCGTTTTAGCTGTTTACGCAAAAACGCGTTGCTTAAGAGGGCTGTTTTGCTAAAATAATCATTTTCTAGCATTTTGATCGCTGAAATCGTTCAAATAGATGAAATATTAATAAAAACGAATAATAAAAATTCGTCGTTTTATGCTGTTTTACGCGTTAAAACGCAATTAAAAGCTCAAACGCTGTTTTGCTAAAATAATCATTTAACCTTTGAAGTTGAAATCGTTCAAATGCGCAATATTTAAAAAACGAATAATAAAAATTTCTCGCGTTTTTATGCTGTTTTACGCGTTAAAACGCAGATTAAAGCTCAAAACGGCTGTTTTGCAAAAAAAAGCTTTTCAAGCATTTTAGATCGTTGAAATCGTTCAAATAGAAGAAATATTAAAAAAACGAATAATAAAAATTCGTCGTTTTATGCTGTTTTACGCGTTAAAACGCAGATAAAGCTCAAAACGTGCTGTTTTGCTAAAATAATAAATTTTCAAGCATAGATCGTGAAATCGTTCAAATAGACGAATTAATAAAAACGAATAATAAAAATTTCGCGTTTTATGCTGTTTTACGCGTTAAAACGCAGATTAAAGCTCAAAACGTGCTGTTTGCTAAAATAATCATTTTCGCATTTTAGACGTTGAAATCGTTCAAATAGACGCAATTTTAAATAAAAACGAATAATAAAAAATTTCGTCGTTTGTATGCTGTTTTACGCGTTAAAACGCAGTTTAAAAAGCTCAGAACGTGCGGTTTTGCTAAAATAAGCATTTTCCAGCATTTTAGAGTTGAAATCGTTCAAAAGAAGCAATATTAATAAAAACGAATAATAAAAAATTTGTCGTTTTATGCTTTTTTACGCGTTAAAACGCAGATTAAAAGCTCAAAACGTGGGTTTTTAAAATAATCATTTTCAAGCTTTTTTGATCGTTGAAACCGTTCAACAGAGGGAAATTTATTAATAAAAACGAATAATAAAATTTCGTCGTTTTACTGTTTACGCGTTAAAACGCAGATTAAAGCTCAAAACGTGCGTTTTCAAATAAGCATTTTCAGCATTTTAGATCGTTGAAATCGTTCAAATGGAAGCAATATTAATAAAAAGAATAATAAAAATTTGTCGTTTTATGCTGTTTTAGCGTTAAAACGCAGATTAAAGCCAAAACGTGCTGTTTTTTTTAAAATAATCATTTTCAAGCATTTTAGATCGTTGAAATCGTTCAAATAGACGAAATATTTAAACCGATAATAAATTTCTCGTTTTATGTGTTTTACGCGTTAAAACGCAGTTTAAAAAAGCTCAAACGTGCTGTTTTGCTAAAAAAGCATTTTCAAGCATTTTAGATCGTTGAAATCGTTCAAATAAGCAATATTAATAAAAACGAATAATAAAATTCGCGTTTTATGTTTTTACGCTTAAAACGCAGATTAAAGCTTAAAACGTGCTGTTTTCAAAATAAATTTTCAAGTATTTTAGACGTTGAAATCGTTCAAATAGACGCAATATTAATAAAAACGAATAATAAAAATTTCGTCTTTTTTATGCTGTTTTACGCGTTAAAACGCAGATTAAAGCTCAAAACGCTTGTTTTGCTAAAATAAGCTTTTTCAAGCATTTTAGATCGTTGAAATCGTTAAAATAGACGCAAATTAATAAAAACGAATAATAAAAAATTTGTCGTTTTATGCTGTTTTACGCGTTAAAAGGGCAGTTTAAAAGCTCAAACGTGCTGTTTTGCTAAAATAATTCTTTTTCAAGCGAAACGTTGAAATCGTTCAAATAACAATTAAAAACGAATAATAAAAATTTCTTTCCGTTTTTATGCTGTTTTACGCTTAAAACGCAGATTAACGCTCAAAAGGGCTGTTTTGCTAAATAAGCTTTTCCTTTTTAGATCGTTGAAATCGTTCAAATAAGCAATATTAATAAAAACGAATAATAAAAAATTCGTCTTTTTGTTTTACGCGTTAAACGCAGATTAAAGCTCAAAACGAGCTGTTTTGCTAAAAAAATAATTTTCAAGCATTTTATATCGTTGAAATCGTTCAATAGACGCAATATTAATAAAAACGAATAATAAAAATTCCTTTTTTTTATGTGTTTTACGTGTTAAAACGCAGATTAAAGCTCAAAACGTGCTGTTTTGCTAAAATAATCATATTCAAGCATTTAGATCGTTGAAATCGTTCAAATAGACGCAAATTAATAAAAACGAATAATAAAAATTTCGTCGTTTTATGCTGTTTTACGCGTTAAACGCAGATTAAATCAAAACGTGTGTTTGCTAAAATAATCATTTCAGCACTTTAGATCGTTGAAATCGTTCAAAAGACGAAATATTAATAAAAACGAATAATAAAAATTTCGTCGTTTGTATGCTTTTACGCGTTAAAACGCAGATTAAAGCCAGAACGTGCGGTTTTGCTAAAATAAGCATTTTCCAGCATTTTAGATCGTTGAAAGCTTTCAAAAAGCAATATTAAAAAAAAACGAATAATAAAAATTTGCGTTTTATGCGTTTTAGCGTTAAAAACGCAGATTAAGCTCAAAACGTGGGTTTTGCAAAAAATAATCTTTTCAAGCATTTTAGATCGTTGAAATCGTTCAAATAGACGCATATTAATTAAAAACGAATAAAAAAAATTCTGTCGTTTTTATGCTGTTTTACGCTTAAAACGCAGTTTAAAAACCAAAACGTGCTTTTTTGCAAAATAAGCATTTTCAAGATTTAGATCGTTGAAATCGTTCAAATGGAAGTTTAATATTAATAAAATCAAAATAAAAATTGTCGTTTTATGCTGTTTTACGCGTTAAAAGCAGATTAAAGCTTCAAAACGGCTGTTTTGCTAAATTAATCATTTTCAAGCATTTTAGATCGTTGAAATCGTTCAAAAGACGCAATATTAATAAAAACGAATAATAAAATTTTCGTCGTTTTTATGCTGTTTTACGCGTTAAAACGCAGTTTAAAAAGCTCAAAACGTGCTGTTTTGCTAAAATAAGCATTTTCGCATTTTAGATCGTTGAAATCGTTCAAATAGAAGCAATATTAATAAAACGAATAATAAAAATTGTCGTTTTATGCTGTTTTACGCGTTAAAACGCAGATTAAAGCTCAAAACGTGCTGTTTTGCTAAAATAATCATTTTCAAGCATTTTAGATCGTTGAAATCGTTCAAATAGACGCAATATTAAAAAAAACGAATAATAAAAATTCGTCTTTTTTTATGCTGTTTTACGCGTTAAGACGCAGATTAAAGCTCAAAACGTGCTGTTTTGCTAAAATAATCATTTTCATGCATTTTAGATCGTTAAAATCGTTTAAATAGACGCAATATTAATAAAAAACTAATAATAAAAATTTTGACGTTTTACGCGTTAAAACGCAGACTAAAACTCAAAACGTGCTGTTTTGCTAAAATAAGCATTTTCAAGCATTTTAGACCGTTGAAATCGTTCAAATAGACGCAATATTAAAAAAACGAATAATAAAAATTCGTCGTTTTTATGCTGTTTTACGCGTTAAAACGCAGATTAAGCTCAAAACGTGCTGTTTTGCTAAAATAATCATTTTCAAGCATTTTAGATCGTTGAAATCGTTCAAATAGACGCAATATTAATAAAAAACGAATAATAAAATTTCGTCGTTTTATGCTGTTTCACGCGTTAAAACGCAGATTAAAGCTCAAAGCGTGCTGTTTTGCTAAAATAAGCATTTTCAAGCATTTTAGATCGTTGAAATCGTTCAAATTAAAGAAATATTAATAAAAACGAATAATAAAAATTCGTCGTTTTTATGCTGTTTTACGCGTTAAAAACGCAGATTAAAGCTCAAAACGTGCTGTTTGCTAAAATAATAATATTCAAGCAATTTAGATCGTTGAAATCGTTCAAATAGACGCAATATTAATAAAAACGAATAATAAAAATTCGTCGTTTTGCGTTTTACGCGTTAAAAACAGATTAAACTCAAAACGTGCTGTTTTGCTAAAATAATAATTTCAAGCAACTTTAGATCGTTGAAATCGTTCAAATAGACGCAATATTAATAAAAACGAATAATAAGAATTTCGCCGTTTTATGCTGTTTTCGCGTTAAACGCAGATTAAAGCTGAAAACGTGCTGTTTTGTAAAATAATCATTTTCAAGCATTTAGATCGTTGAAATCGTTCAAATAGACGCAATATTAATAAAAACGAATAATAAAATTTTGTCGTTTTATGCTGTTTTACGCGTTAAAACGCAGTTTAAAAAGCTCAAAACGTGCTGTTTTGCTAAAATACATTTTCAAGTATTTTTAGATCGTTGAAATCGTTCAAATAGACAATATTAATAAAAACGAATAATAAAAATTCGTCGTTTTAGCTGTTTTACGGTAAAACGCAGATTAAAACTCAAAACGTGCTGTTTTGTAAAATAATCATTTTCAAGCATTTTAGATCGTTGAAATTCGTTCAAATGGACGCAATATTAATAAAAACGAATAATAAAAATTTCGTCGTTTTATAGCTGTTTTACGCGTTAAAACGCAGATTAAAGCTCAAAACGTGCTTGTTTTGCTAAAATAACATTTTCAAGCATTTTAGATCGTTGAAATCGTTCAAATGAAGCAATATTAATAAAACGAATAATAAAAAATTCGTCGTTTTATGCTGTTTTACGCGTTAAAACGCAGATTAAAGCTGAAAACGTCTGTTTTGCTAAAATAATCATTTTAAGCATATTAGATCGTTGAAATCGTTCAAATAGACGCAATATTAATAAAAACGAATAATAAAAATTTCGTCGTTTTTATGCTGTTTTACGCTTAAAACGCAGATTAAAGCTCAAAACGTGCTGTTTTGCTAAAATAAGATTTTCAAGCATTTTAGATCGTTGAAATCGTTCAAATAGAAACAATATTAAAAAACGAATAATAAAATTAAACGTCGTTTTATGCTGATTTTACGCTAAAAACGCAGATTAAAACTCAAAACGTGCTGATTTGTTAAAATAATCATTTTCAAGCATTTTAGATCGTTGAAATCGTTCAAATGGACGCAATATTAATAAAAACGAATAATAAAAATTTCGTCGTTTTATGCTGTTTTACGCGTTAAAACGCAGATTAAACTCAAAACGTGCTGTTTTGTAAAATAAGCATTTTCAAGCATTTTAGACGTTGAAATCGTTCAAATAGAAGCAATATTAATAAAAACGAATAATAAAAAATCCGTTTTATGCTGTTTACGTTAAAAACGCAGATTAAAAGCGCGTTAAAACGCAGATTAAAGCTCAAAACGTGCTGTTTTGCTAAAATAATCATTTTCAAGCATTTTAGATCTTTTGAAACGTTCAAATAGACGCAATATTAATAAAACGAATAATAAAAATTTCGTCGTTTTATGCTGTTTACGCGTTAAAACGCGATTAAAGCTCAAAACGTGCTGTTTTGCTAAAATAAGCATTTCAAGCATTTTAGATCGTTGAAATCGTTCAAATAGAAGCAAATAATAAAACGAATAATAAAAATTCGTCGTTTTATGCTGTTTTACGCGTTAAAACGCAGATTAACTCAAAACGTGCTGTTTTGCTAAAATAATCATTTTCAAGCATTTTAGATCGTTAAATCGTTCAAATAGACGCAATATTAATAAAAACGAATAATAAAATTCGTCGTTTTATGTTTACGCGTTAAAACGCAGTTTAAAAAGCTCAAAACGTGCTGTTTTGCTAAAATAATCATTTTCAAGCTTTTAGATCGCTGAAACAGTTCAAATAGACGCAATTTTAAAATAAAAAAACAATAATAAAATTTCGTCGTTTTATGTGTTTTACGCGTTAAACGCAGATTCTAAACGCTGTTTTGCTAAAATAAGCATTTTCAAGCATTTTAGACCGTTTGAAATCTTTCAAAGACGCAATATTAAAAAACGAATAATAAAAATTCGTCAGTTTTATGTGTTTACGCGTTAAACCCGATTAAAGCTCAAAACGTGCTTTTGCTAAAATAATCATTTTCAAGCATTTTAGATCGTTGAAATCGTTCAAATAGACGCCAATATTAATTAAAAAACGAAAATAAAATTTCGTCGTTTTTATGCTGTTTTACGCGTTAAAACGCAGATTAAAGCTCAAAAGCGTGCTGTTTTGCTAAAATAAGCATTTTCAAGCATTTTAGACCGTTGAAATCGTTCAAATAGACGCAATATTAAAAAAAAAAAACGAATAAAAATTCGTCGTTTTTAAGCTGTTTACGCGTTAAAACGCAGATTATCTAAAACGTGCTGTTTTGCTAAAATAATCATTTTCAGCATTTAATCGTTGAAATCGTTAAATAGACGCAATATTAATAAAAACGAATAATAAAATTTCGTCGTTTTATGCTGTTTCACGCGTTAAAACGCAGATTAAAGCTCAAGTGCTGTTTTTGCTAAAATAAGATTTTCAAGCATTTTAGATCGTTGAAATCGTTCAAATTGAAGAAATATTAATAAAAACGAATAATAAAAATTCGTCGTTTTATGCTGTTTTACGCGTTAAAACGCAGATTAAAAGCTCAAAACGTGCTGTTTTGCTAAAATAATAATATTCAAGCATTTTAATCGTTGAAATCGTTCAAATAGAGCAATATTAATAAAAACGAATAATAAAAATTTCGTCGTTTTATGCTGTTTTACGCTTAAACGCAGATTAAAGCTCAAAACGTGCTGTTTTGCTAAAATAATCATTTTCGCACTTTTAGATCGTTGAAATCGTTCAAATAGACGCAATATTAATAAAAACGAATAATAAGAATTTCGTCGTTTTATTGTTTTACGCGTTAAAACGCAGATTAAAGCTCAAAACGTGCTGTTTTGCTAAAATAATCATTTTCAAGCATTTTAGATCGTTGAAATCGTTCAAATAGACGCAATATTAATAAAAACGAATAATAAAAATTTCGTCGTTTTATGCTGTTTTACGCGTTAAAACGCAGAATAAAGCTCAAAACGTGCTGTTTTGCTAAAATAAGCATTTTCAAGCATTTTAGATCGTTGAAATCGTTCAAATAGACGCAATAATAAAAAACGAATAATAAAATTCGTCGTTTTATGTGTTTTACGCGTTAAAACGCAGATTAAAGCTCAAAACGTCTGTTTTGCTAAAATAATAATTTTCAAGCATTTAAATCGTTGAAATCGTTCAAATAGACGCAATATTAATAAAAACGAATAAAAAAAAATTCGTCGTTTTATGCTCTTTTACAGTTAAAACGAGATTAAAGCTCAAACGTGCTGTTTTGCTAAAATAAGCATTTTCAAGCATTTTAGATCGTTGAAATCGTTCAAATAGAAGAAATATTAATAAAAACGAATATAAATATTTCGTCGTTTTATGCTGTTTTACGCTTAAAAGCAGATTAAACTCAAACGTGCTGTTTTGCTAAAATAACATATCAAGCATTTAGACCTAAATCGTTCAAAAGACGCAATATAATAAAAACGAATAATAAAAATTTCGCGTTTTTATGCTGTTTTACGCGTAAACGTGCATTAAAGCTCAACAGCGTTGTTTTGCTAAAATAAGCATTTTCAAGCATTTTAGATCGTTGAAATCGTTCAAATAGAAGCAATTAATAAAAACAAATAAATCAAAACTTCGTCGTTTTATGCTAAGTTTTAATGCTTTAAACGCAGATTAAAGCTCAAACGTGCTGTTTTGCTAAAATAATAATTTTCAAGCATTTAATCGTTGAAATCGTTCAAATGGACGCAATATTAATAAAACGAATAATAAAAATTCGTCGTTTTTGCTGTTTTACGCGTTAAAACGCAGATTAAGCTCAAAACGTGTTTGCTAAAATAAGCATATTAAGCATTTAGATTTGAAATCGTTCTAGTAGAAATATTAATAAAACGAATAATAAGAAATTCGCTGTTTTTATCTTTTTCGCTTTAAAACGCTGAAAAGCTTCAAAACGGCTGTTATGCTAAAATAATCATTTTCAAGCATTTTAGATCTATCTGAAATCGTTCAAAACGCAAATATATCAAAACGTGTGAAAAAAATTTTCAGCTTTTAGATGTTTTAACGCGTTAAAGAGATATTAATAAAACGAATACAAATTCGTCGTTTTTATGTGTTTTATGCGTTAAAACGCAGATTAAAAGCTCAAAACGTGCTGTTTTGCTAAAATAATAATTTTCAAGCATTTTAAATCGTTGAAATCGTTCAAATAGACGCAATATTAATAAAAACGAATAAAAAAATTCGTCGTTTTTATGCTCTTTTACGAGTTAAACGCAGATTAAAGCTCAAAACGTGCTGTTTTGCTAAAATAAGCATTTTCAAGCATTTTAGATCGTTGAAACCGTTCAAATAGAAGAAATATTAATAAAAAACGAATAATAAAAAATTCGTCGTTTTATGCTGTTTTTACGTTAAAACGCAGATTAAACGTAAAATGCTGTTTGGCAAAATAATCATATATCAAGATTTAAGATCGTGAAATCGTTCAAATGACGCAATATTAATAAAAACGAATAAAAACTTCAACGGTTTATGCTGTTTTACGCAAAAAGCTGATTAAAAGCTCAACACGTGCTTTTTGCAAAATAAGATTTTCAAGCATTTTAGAAGTTGAAATCGTTCAAATAGAAGCAATTTTATAAAAACAAAATAAATAAATCGTGCTGTTTTTAATACTTTTACGCGTAAAACGCAGTTAAAAGCTCAAAAACGCGTTTTTAAAAAATATAATTTCGCGTTTTTATCGTTGAAATCGTTCAAAGGACGCAATATTAATAAAAACGAATATTAAAAATTTCGTCGTTTTAGCTTTTTACGCGTTAAACGCAGATAATCAAAAAGCTTTTAAAATAAAGCATTTTCAACTTCTTTAATCGTTGTTAACGTAAGTAAGAAATTAATAAAACGAATATAAGAAATTCAGTCTTTTATGCTTTTTGATCGTTGAAATAACGAGATTAAATAAAAACGTTTTAAAATAATCATTTTAAATTTTATCTTTAATCGTTCAATAAAGCAAAATTTTAAAAAAATAAAAAATTTTCGTCGTTTTATGCTGTTTCGTTAAAGCGCAGATAAATCTAAAACGTGTTTTTAAAATAAGCGTTTTCGTTTTAGTTTAAAAATTATCAAAGACGCGTATTTAAAAAAATAATAAAATTTTGTTTTTGATTAAAACGAGACAAAGCTCACAACGGCGTTATTAAAAAATAAGCTTTTAAGCATTTTAGCCGTTGAAATCATATAAATAACGCTTTTTAAAAAAGAATTTAAGCAATTTTCGTTTTATGCGTTTAGCTTAAACGCAAATATAAAAACGAAAGTGTTGTGCTAAAATAATCATTTTAAAGCATTTATGCTGTTAAGCTAAATAAGCATTTAAGAAAAAACGAATAAAAATTCGTCGTTTTAGACGCATTTAAACGTTAAAACGAATTAAAAGTCAAAGTCGTGCTGTTTTAGCTAAATAAGCATTTAAGTTAAGACTAAATGTTCAAATAATCATTTAAAAATTTAGATCTAAAATTGTCATTTTCATGTGTTTAATTAAAACAAGATTAAATTCAATCGTTTTTTTGCTACTCTAAAACAGCATTTAAAGTTGAAAGGTCTTTTAAAATAAATTTATAAGAAAAAATATAAATCGTCTTAAATTGAGTTTTACTAAAAACCGATTAAAACTCAAAACGTTGCTGTTTTGCAATTAACAATTAAATTAGACGTTGAAATCGTTCAAATAAAATATTAATATAAAACGAATAATAAAAATTTGTCTTATTATGTTGTTTTACGTAAAAGAAATTAAAGCTCTAAAACGTGCTTTTGCTTAAAAAGCATTTTAAATCTTTAAATCGTGAATTGTAAAAAACATTTAAGCATTATAAAACGTTAATAAAAAGCAATTTATAAATTTTACGTTAAAAATCGCAGATTTTAAGTTTTACGCGTTAATTGCAAAATAAATTTTCAAGTACTTTTAGATCTAAATTGTTCAAAGACGAATATTAAAAAAACGTCAAAAAAACGTGTTTTTAATTTAATTAAAAATCTGCGTTAAATCAAAATGTTTAGCGTAAATCAAAATAATATTTTAAGCTTTGTGTTGAAATTATTTAGCATATTTAAAAAAAATCGTAAATAACGTCAATTTAATTAAACGATTTAAAATTCCGTTTAATGCTGTTTTACGCTTAAAAGCTAAAAGTCATTTTCAAGCTTTTGTAAAGCTAAATTTCACTAGATGTGAAATGTTCAAAAAACGAATATATAAAAAATTTAAATTATCGTTTTTGCTGTTTAAACGCATTAAAAAAGCGTGTTTTCAAACGATGTTTTGCTAAAATAACTTTCGCAAATTTTCACTAGACGCTTAAAAAAGAATAATAAAAATCGTTTTAATTTCTTACGTTTAAAACGCAGATTAAGCTCAAAACGCTGTTTTGCTAAACGTGTTTTAGCATTTAGATTTAAATTTCAAATAGACGCAATATTAAATAGACAAATTAAAAAAATAATAAAATTCGTCGTTTTATGTTGTTTTACGCGTTAAAACGCAGATTAAAGCTCAAAGCGTGCTGTTTTGCTAAAAATAAGCATTTTCAAGCATTGACTTAAATCGTTCAAATAGACGCAATATTAATAAAAAACGAATAATAAAAATTTCGTCGTTTTATGCTGTTTTACGCTTTAAAAACGCAAGAATAAAGCTCAAAACGTGCTGTTTTGCTAAAATAAGCATTTTCAAGCATTTTAGATCGTTGAAATCGTTCAAATAGACGCAATATTAATAAAAACGAATAAAAAAAAATTGTCTTTTTTATGCTGTTTTATGCGTTAAACGCAGATTAAAAGCTCAAAACGTGCTGTTTTGCTAAAAATAATAATTTTCAAGCATTTTAAATCGTTGAAATCGTTCAATAGACGCAATATTAAAAAAAAACGAATAAAAAAATTTCGTCTTTTATGCTGTTTTACGAGTTAAACGCAGATTAAAAGCTCAAAACGTGCTGTTTTGCTAAAATAAGCATTTTCAAGCATTTTAGATCGTTGAAATCGTTCAAATAGAAGAAATATTAATAAAAACGAATAAAAAATTTCGTCGTTTTATGCTTGTTTTACGCGTTAAAACGCAGATTAAAGCTCAAACGTGCTGTTTTGCTAAAATAATCATTTTCAAGCATTTTAGATCTTGAAATCGTTCAAATAAGCTAATATTAATAAAAACGAATAATAAAAATTTCGTCGTTTTATGCTGTTTTACGCGTTAAAAACGCAGATTAAAGCTCAAAACGTGCTGTTTTGCTAAAATAAGCATTTTCAAGCATTTTAGATCGTTAAATCGTTCAAATAGACGCAATATTAATAAAAAACGAATAATAAAATTTGTCGTTTTACGTAGCGTTAAAACGCAGATAAAGCTCACAACGTGCTGATATGCTAAAATAAGCATTTTCAAGCATTTTAGACCGTTGAAATCGTTCAAATAGACGCAATATTAAAAAAACGAATAAAAAAATTCGTCGTTTTATGCTGTTTTACGCGTTAAAACGCAGATTAAAGCTCAAAACGTGCTGTTTTGCTAAAATAATCATTTTCAAGCATTTTAGATCGTTGAAATCGTCTCAAATAGACGCAATATTAATAAAAACGAATAATAAAAATTTCGTCGTTTTATGCTGTTTTCACGCGTTAAAACGCAGATTAAAGCTCAAAGCGTGCTGTTTTGCTAAAATAAGCATTTTCAAGCATTTTAGATCGTTGAAATCGTTCAAATTGAAGAAATATTAATAAAAACGAATAATAAAAATCGTTTTATGCTGTTTTACGCGTTAAAAACGCAGATTAAAGCTCAAACGTGCTGTTTTGCTAAAATAATAATATTCAAGCATTTTAGATCGTTGAAATCGTTCAAATAGACGCAATATTAATAAAAACGAATAATAAAAATTCGTCGTTTTATGCAGTTTTACGCGTTAAAACGCAGATTAAAGCTCAAAACGCTGTTTTGCTAAAATAATCATTTTCAAGCATTTTAGATCGTTGAAATCGTTCAAATAGACGCAATATTAATAAAAACGAATAATAAAAATTTCGTCGTTTTATGCTGTTTTACGCGTTAAAACGCAGATTAAAGCTCAAAACGTGCTGTTTTGCTAAAATAAGCATTTTCAAGCATTTTAGATCGTTGAAATCGTTCAAATAGAAGAAATATTAATAAAAACGAATAATAAAAATTCGTCGTTTTATGCTGTTTTACGCGTTAAAACGCAGATTAAAGCTTAAACGTGCTGTTTTGCTAAAATAATCATTTTCAGCATTTTAGATCGTCGAAATTGTTCAAATAGACGCATATTAATAAAAAACGAATAATAAAAATTCGTCTTTTTTATGCTGTTTTACGCGTTAAAACGCAGATTAAAGCTCAAAACGTGCTGTTTTGCTAAAATAATCATTTTCAAGCCTTTAGATCGTTGAAATCGTTCAAATAGACCCCAATATTAATAAAAACGAATAATAAAATTTCTGTCGTTTTATGTTGTTTTACGCTTTAAAAACGCAGATTAAAGCTCAAACGTGCTGTTTTGCTAAAATAAGCATTTTCAAGCATTTTAGATCATTGAAATCGTTCAAATAGAAGCAATATTAATAAAACGAAAATAAAAATTCGTCGTTTTATGTGTTTTGCGTTAAAACGCAGTTTAAAGCTTAAGACGTGCTGTTTTGCTAAAATAATCTTTTTCTAGCTTTTTTAGATCGTCGAAATTGTTCAAATGACGCAATATTAATAAAAAAAAATAAAAAAAAAATTCGTCGTTTTATGCGTTTTTTAAAAACGCGTTA
>NW_027046929.1:0-19106 GCF_025399875.1 Dalotia coriaria | reverse complement strand
TTAATAAAAACGAATAACAAAAATCTCGCCGTTTTATGCTGTTTTACGCGTTAAAACGCAGATTAAAAGCTCAAAACGTGCTGTTTTGCTAAAATAAGCATTTTCAAGCATTTTAGATCGCTGAAATCGTTCAAAATAGAAGCAATATTAATAAAACGAATAATAAAAATTCGTCGTTTTTATGCTGTTTTACGCGTTAAAACGCAGATTAAAGCTCAAAACGTGCTGTTTTGCTAAATAAGCATTTCAAGCATTTTAGATCGTTGAATTCCACCAACAGACGCACAAAAAAATAAAAACGAATAATAAAATTTCTGTCGTTTTTATGCTGTCTTACGCGTTAAAAACGCAGATTGCGCTGAAAACGTACTGTTTTGCTAAAATACCAAGCATTTTCGCGCCGCGATCGTTGAATCGTTCAAATAGACGCAAATATTATTAAAAAACGAATAATAAAAATTTCGTCGTTTTATGTTGTTTTACGCGTCAAACGCAGATTAAAACTCAAAACGTGCTGTTTTGCTAAAATAAGCATTTTCAAGCATTTTAGATCGCTGAAATCGTTCAAATAGAAGCAATATTAATAAAAACGAATAATAAAAATTCGTCGTTTTATGCTGTTTTACGCGCTAAAACGCAGATTAAAACTCAAAACGTGCTGTTTTGCTAAAATAGGCATTTTCAAGCATTTCCTAGATCGTTGAAATCGTTCAAATAGACGTGCACAAAATAAAAATGAATAATAAAAATTCTGTCGTTTTATGCTGTTTTACGCGTTAAAACGCAGAATAAAGCCTTCAAAACGTGCTGTTTTGCTAAAATAAGCATTTTCAAGCATTTTAGATCGCTGTTCGTTCAAATAGACGCAATATTAATAAAAAACGAATAATAAAAATCGTTTTTATGCTGTTTTACGCGTTAAAACGCAGATTAAAAGCCTCAAACATGCTGTTTTGCTGCTAAAATAAGCATTTTCTCGCTTTTAGATCGCTGAAATCGTTCAAATAGAAGCTACCATTAATAAAAAACGAATAATAAAAAAATTTCTGTCGTTTTATGCTGCTTTACGCGTTGTGCCAGTAGATTAAAGCTCAAAACGTGCTTGTTTTGCTAAAATAAGATTTTCAAGCATTTTAGATCGTTTGGAAATCGTTCAAATAGACGCAATATTAATAATAAAACCAATATTAAAAAATCTGTCGTTTTATGCTGTTTTACGCGTTAAACGCAGATTAAAGCTCAAACGTGCTGTTTCAAAAATAAGCATTTTCAAGCATTTTTTAGGATCGTTGAAATCGTTCAAATAGAAGCTAATATTGATAAAAAACGAATAATAAGAAATTCGTCGTTTTATGTTGTTTACGCGTTAAAACGTAGATTAAAGCTCGAAACGTGCTGTTTTGCTAAAATAAGCATTTTCAAGCATTATAGATCGCTGAAATCGTTCCTTTCAAATAGAAGCTTTTCAATATTAATAAAAAACGAATAATAAAATCGTCGTTTTATGCTGTTTTACGCGTTAAAACGCAGGTGATTAAAGCTCAAAACGTGTTGTTTTACAAATAAGCAAATAAGCATTTTCAAGCATTTTAGATCGTTGAAATCGTTCAAATAGAAGCAAATATTACAAACGAATAATGCCACCCGTCGTTTTATGCTGTTTTACGTTAAAAACGCAGATTAAAGCTCGAAACGCTGTTTTGCTAAAATAAGCTACTTTCAAGCATTATAGACGTTGAAATCGTCTGCAGTCAGAAGCTACTACACAAAACGAATAATAAAAATTTCGTCGTTTTATGCTGTTTTACGCGTTAAAACGCAGATTAAAGCTCAAAACGTGTTGTTTCGCTGCTAAAATAAGCATTTTCAAGCATTTTAGATCGTTGAACCGTTTAACAGAAGCACATAATAAAAACGAATAATAAAAAAAAATTCGTCGTTTTGTCGCTGTTTACGTTAAAACGCAGATTAAAAGCTCAAACGTGCTGTTTTGCTAAAATACATTTTCAAGCATTTTAGAGCTGAAATCGTTCAAATAGAAGCAATATTAATAAAAAACGAATAATAAAAATTCGCCCGTTTTATGCTGTTTTTACGTTAAAACGTGCGGCATCAAAAGCTCAAAGCGTGCCGTTTTGCTAAAATAAGCATTTTCAAGCATTTTAGATCGTTGAACCGTTCAAATAGACGCAATATTACTAAAACGAATAATAAACGTCGCTTTTGAGGTTGTTTTACGCGTTAAAACGCAGATTAAAGCTCAAAACGTGCCGTTTTGCTAAAATAAGCATCAAGCATTTTAGATCGTTGAAATCGTTCAAATAGAAGCTTAATATTAATAAAAAACGAATAATAAAAAATTCGTCGTTTTGTCGCAGTTTTACGCGTTAAAACGCAGATTACCAAAACGTGCTGTTTTGCTAAAATAAGCATTTTCGCCATTTTAGATCGTTGAAATCGTTCAAATAGAAGCAATATTAATAAAAACGAATAATAAAAAAATTCGTCGTTTTATGCTGACGCGTTAAAACGTAGATTAAAAGCTCAAAACGTGCTGTTTTGCTAAAATAAGCATTTCTAAGCATTTTAGATCGTTGAAATCGTTCAACAGACGCACATTAATAAAAACGAATAATAAAAATTTCGTCGTTTTTATGCTGTTTTTACGCGTCAAAAACGCAGATTAAAGCTCAAAACGTGCTAAGCCTTTTGCTGTACAAGCATTTTCAAGCATTTTGATCGTGGAAATCGTTCAAATAGAAGCAATATTAATAAAAAAAAACGAATAATAAAAAATTTGCTGTTTTATGCTGTTTTATGTTGCGCAGATTAAAACTCAAAACGTGCTGTTTTGCTAAAATAAGCATTTTCAAGCATTTTAGATCGTTGAAATCGTTCGCACAGACGCGCAATAAAAAATAAAAACGAATAATAAAATTTGCCGCGCCGTGACGCTGTTTTACGCGTGAAAACGCAGAATAAAAGCTCAAAACGTGCTGTTTTGCTAAAATAAGCATTTTCAAGCATTTTAGATCGTTGAAATCAGTTCGTCAGCTACCATTAATAAAAAACGAATAACAAAAAATCGTCGTTTTATGCTGTTTTACGCGTTAAAAACGCAGACCAGCTCAAAACGTGCTGTTTCGCTAAAAATAAGCATTCAAGCATTTTGGATCGTTGAAACGTTCAAATAGAAGCCAATATTAATAAAAACGATTAATAAAAAATTCGTCGTTTTGCTGTTTTACGCGTTAAAGTCCAGACCAAAGCTCAAACGTGCTGTTTTGCTGCTAAAATAAGCATTTTCAAGCATTTTAGATCGTTGAAATCGTTCAAATAGACGCAATATTGGCCAAAAAAAAAACGAATAAAATTTCGTCGTTTTTATGCTGTTTACGCGTTAAAAACGCTGATTAAAGCTCAAACGTGCTGTTTTGCTAAAATAAAGCATTTTCAAGCATTTTAGATCGTTGAAATCGTTCAAATAGACGCAATATTAATAAAACGAATAATGTACCCGTCATTTTACGCTGTTTTGCGCGCTAAAAACGCAGATTAAAGCTCAAAAACGTACCGTTACGCTAAAATTGTAAGCATTTTCAAGCATTATAGATCGTTGAAATCGTTCAAATAGAAGCAATATTAATAAAAACGAATAATAAAATTTCGTCGTTTTTATAAGCTGTTTTACGCTAAAACGCAGATTAAAGCCTCAAAACGTGCTGTTTTGCTAAAATAAGCATTTTCAAGCATTTAGATCGTTGAAATCGTCTGCAATAGACGCAATATTAATAAAAAAACGAATAATAAAAATTCGTCGTTTTTATAAGCTGTTTTACGCGTTAAAACGCAGACAAAAGCTCAAAACGTGCTGTTTTGCTGCAAAATAAGCATTTTCAAGATTTTAGATCGTTGAAATTATTGTTCAAATAGAAATAAATATTAATAAAACGAATAATAAAAAATTCGTCGTTTTATGCTGACGCGTTAAACGCAGACGTAAGCTCAAAAACGCTGTTTTGCTAAAATAAGCATTTTCGCTATCTTAGATCGTTGAATCGTTCAACAGATACCAAATATTATTAAAAAACGAATAATAAAAATTCCCGTCGTTTTATGCTGTTTTACGCGTCAAAATCAGATTAAACCTCAAACGTGCTGTTTTGCTAAAATGTTAATTTTCACATTTTAGATCGTTGAAATCGTTCAAATAGAAGCAATATTAATAAAAACGAATAATAAAAATTCGTCGTTTCGCTGTTTTACGCGTTGTTCCAGATATCAAAAACTCAAACGTGCTGTTTTGCTAAAATAGGCATTTTCTTTCAAGCATTTTAGATCGTTGAAATCGTTCAAATAGACGCAATAAAAATAAAAACGAATAATAAAATTCTTGTCGTTTTATGCTGTTTTACGCGTTAAAACGCAGAATAAAAAGCTCAAAAACGTTCTTGTTTTGTCAAAAATGTTAATTTTCAAGCATCTTAGATCGCTGAAATCGTTCGCAATAGACGCAAATATTAATAAAAAACGAATAATAAAGATTTCATCGTTTTATGTTGTTTACGCGTTAAAACGCAGATTAAAGTCAAACGTGCTGTTTTGCTAAAAATAAGCATTTTCAAGCATTTGTGATCGTTGAACCGTTCAAATAGAAATAAATATTAATAAAAAAACGAATAATAAAAAATTCTCGTCGTTTTATGCTGTTTACGCGTTAAAGCGCAGATTAAAAGCTCAAAAAACGTGCTGTTTTGCTAAAATAAGCATTTCTCAAGCATTTTAGATCGTTGAAATCGTTCAAATAGACGCAATATTAATAAAAACGAATATTAAAAAATTCGTCGTTTTATGGTGTTTTACGCTTTAAAACGCGTCGACAAAGCTCAAAACGTGCTGTTTTGCTAAAATAAGCATTTTCAAGCATTTTAGATCGTTGAAATCGTTCAACAGAAGCTAATATTGATAAAAAACGAATGTCAAGAAACCGTCGTTTTATAAGCGTTTTACGCGTTAAAAAACGGCAGACAAAGCCTCGAAACGCTGTTTTGCTAAAATAAGCATTTTCAAGCATTTTAGATCGTTGAAATCGTTCAAATAGACGCAAATATTATTAATAAAAAACGAATAATAAAAAATTTCATCGTTTTATGCTGTTTCGGCGCGTTAAACGTAGATTAAAGCTCAAAAACGTGCTGTTTTTGCTAAAATAAGCATTTTCAAGCATTTTAGATCAAGCTGCTGAAATCGTCTCAAACAGGCCAAATATTAATAAAAAACGAATAATGTACTCCCTACGTTTTATGCTGTTTTACGCAAGTTAAAGCGTAGATTAAAGCTCAAAACGTGCTGCTGTTTTGCTAAAATAAGCATTTTCAAGCATTTTGTAGATCGCTGAAATCGTTCAAATAGACGCAATATTAATAAAAACGAATATTAAAAATTCGTCGTGTTTGCGCCGTTTTACGCGTTAAAACGCAGATTAAAAGCCTCAAACGTGCTGTTTTGCTAAAAATAAGCATTTTCAAGCATTTTAGATCGTTGAAATCGTCTCAAATAGACGTGCACATTAATAAAACGAATAATAAAATTTCATCGTTTTTATGCTGTTTTACGCGTTAAAACGGTGATTAAAAGCTCAAAACGTGCTGTTTTGCTAAAAATAAGCATTTTCAAGCATTTTAGATCGTCGAAATCGTTCAAATAGACGCACAAAAATAAAACGAATAATAAAATTTTGCCGTTTTATAAGCTGTTTTACGCGTTAAAAGGCAGAATAAAAGTTCAAACGTGCTGTTTTTGCTAAAATAAGCATTTTCAAGCGCATTTTGTAGATCGTTGGAAATCGTTCAAATAGACGCGGGCCATTAATAAAAAACGAATAATAAAAAATTTCATCGTTTTATACAAGTTTTACGCGTTAAAACGCAGATTAAAAGCCTTCAAACGTGCTGTTTTGCTAAAATAAGCATTTTCAAGCATTTTAGATCGTTGGAATCGTTCAAATAGAAGCAATATTAATAAAAAACAAATAATAAAAATCTTCGTCGTTTTATGCTGTTTTACGTGTCAAAAACGCAGATTAAACCTCAAACGTGCTGTTTTGCTAAATAAGCATTTTCAAGAGCATTTTAGATCGTTGAAATCGTTTAAATAGAAGCAATATTAATAAGAAACGAATAATAAAAAATTCGTCGTTTTTATAAGTTGTTTTACGCGTTAAAACGCAGATTAAAAACTCAAAACGTGCTGTTTTGCTAAAATAAGTACTTTCTAAGCATTTTAGATCGTTGAAATCGTTCAAATAGACGCAATAAAAATAAAAACGAATAATAAAAATTTCGTCGTTTTATGTTGTTTTACGCGTTAAAACGCAGAATAAAGCTCTCAAACGTGCTTTACTTTATTAAAATAAGCATTTTCAAGCATTTTAGATCGTTGAAATCGTTCAAAATAGACGCAATATTAATAAAAACGAATAATAAAATTTCATCGTTTTATATTGTTTTACGCGTTAAAAGTAGATTAAAGCTCAAAACGCTTTGTTTCATAAAATAAGCATTTTCAAGCATTTTAGGATCGTTGAAATCGTTCAAATAGCACAATATTAATAAAACGAATAATAAAAAATTTTGTCGTTTTATGCTGTTTTACGCGTTAAAGGCAGATTAAAGCTCAAAACGTGCTGTTTTGCTAAATAAGTATTTTCAAGCATTTTAGATCGTTGAAATCGTTCAAATAGACGCAATATTAATAAAAACGAATATTAAAAAATTCGTCGTGTTTATAAAAGCTGTTTTACGCGTTAAACGCAGATTACCAAACGTGCTGTTTTGCTAAAATAAGCATTTTCAGCATTTTAGATCGTTGAAACCGTCTGCCAAATAGAAGCAATATTGATAAAAACGAATAATAAGAAATTCGTCGTTTTTATGTTGCTCTACGCGTTAAAACGTAGATTAAAAGCCTGGAAACGTGCTGTTTTGCTAAATAAGCATTTTCAAGCATTATAGATCGTTGAAATCGTTCAAATAGAAGCAATATTAATAAAAACGAATAATAAAAATTTCGTAGTTTTTATGCTGTTTTACGCGTTAAAAACGCAGATTAAAAGCTCAAAAACGTGTTGTTTTGCTAAAATAAGCATTTTCGCTACTTCAGACCGTTGAAATCGTTTAAATAGAAGTAATATTAATAAAACGAATAAAAATTCGTCGTTTTATGCTGTTTTACGCGTTAAACGCAGATTGCAAAGCTCAAACGCGCTGCCTTTTGGTTAGCTTTTTCGCATTAAGATTTTTTAAATGTTCAAAAGAAGCAATATTAATAAAAGCAATAATAAAAATTCGTCGTTATTATGTGTTTAGGGAAAAACGCAGTTCCGGGAAACGTGTTTTTTTTGCAAAAATAAGCATTTTCAATCTTTTAAACATTGAAATGTTCAAATAGAGAAAAAAAAAAAAAACGAATAATAAAAATTTCGTCGTTTTTTGTGTTTTACGCGTTAAAACGCAGATTAAAGCGAAAACGATGTTTTGCTAAAATAAGATTTTCAAGCTTTTTTGATCGTTGAAATTGTTCAAATGGGACGAATTTTAAAAAAAAACGAATAATAAAAAATTTCGTCGTTTTATGCTGTTTTACGCGTTAAAAACGCAGAATAAAAGCCTCTCAAAACGCGCTGTTTTGCTAAAATAAGCATTTTCAAGCATTTTAGATCGTTGAAATCGTTCAAATAGACGCAATATTAATAAAAACGAATAATGTAAAAATACCCCCATCGTTTTATGCTGTTTTACGCGTTAAAAAACGCAGATTAAAGCTCAAAACGTGCTACGGCTAAAATAAGATTTTCAAGCATTTTAGATCGTTGGAAATCGTTCAAATAGAAGCAATATTAATAAAAAACGAATAATAAAAAATTTTGCTGTCGTTTTGGCGCTGTTTTGCACGCGCTAAAGCGCAGATTAAAGCCTGCAAACGTGCTGTTTTGCTAAAATAAGCATTTCGCCATTTCAGATCGCTGGAAATCGTTCAACAGACGCAATATTAATAAAAAAACGAATATTAAAAATCTTTTCGTCGTGTTTATGCTGTTTTACGCGTTAAAACGCAGATTAAAGCTCAAAAACGTGCTGTTTTGCTAAAATAAGCATTTTCAAGCATTTTGTGATCGCTGGAAATCGTCTTCACAATAGACGCAATATTAATAAAAACGAATAATAAAAATTTCATCGTTTTATGCTGTTTTACGCGCTAAAACGCAGGATTAAAGCTCAAAACGTGCTGTTTTTGCTAAATAAGCATTTTCAAGCATTTTGTGATCGTTGAAATCGTTCAAATAGACGCAATAAAAAATAAAAAAACGAATAATAAAAATTCCTGTCGTTTTATGCTGTTTTACGCGTTAAAACGCGGCGAATAAAGTCTAAAACGTGCTGTTTTGCTAAAATAAGCATTTTCAAGCATTTTAGATCGTTGGTAACCGTCTGGGGACGCGCAATATTAATAAAAACGAATAATAAAATTTCATCGTTTTATGCTGTTTTACGCGTTAAAACGCAGTGATTAAAAGCCTTCACAAACGTGCTGTTTTGCTAAAATAAGCATTTTCAAGCATTTTAGATCGCTGGAAACTGTCTTCTTCAAATAGAAGCAATATTACTAAAACGTAATAATAAAATTTCGTCGTTTTATGCTGTTTTACGTGTCAAAACGCAGATTAAACCTCAAAACGTGCTGTTTTGCTAAAATAAGCATTTTTCAAGCATTTTAGATCGTTGAAATCGTTTAAGAAGCACATATTGCGAAAACGAATAATAAAAAATTCCTGTCGTTTTATGCCGTTTACGCGTTAAACGCAGATTAAAACTCAAAACGTGCTGTTTTGCTAAAAATAAGCATTTTCTACATTTTAGATCGTTGAAATCGTTCAAATAGACGCAATAAAAATAAAAAACGAATAATAAAAATTTCGCCGTGTTTTATGCTGTTTTACGCGTTAAAACGCAGAATAAAAGCTCAAAATCGTACGTGTTTTGCTAAAAATAAGCATTTTCAAGCATTTTAGATCGTTGAAATCGTTCAAATAGACGCGCAATATTAATAAAAACGAATAATAAAAATTTCTACTGTTTTATGTTGTTTTACGCGTTAAAAACGCAGATTAAAGCTCAAAACGTGCTGTTTTGCTAAAATAAGCATTTTCAAGCATTTTGTGATCGTTGAAATCGTTCAATAGAAGCAATATTAATAAAAAACGACACAAAATTTCGTCGTTTTATGCTGTTTTACGCGTTAAAGCGCAGATTGCCCAAAACGTGCCAGTTTTGCTGCTAAAATAAGCATTTTCGCCATTTTGTATCGTTGAAATCGTTCAAATAGACGCGCATTATTAATAAAAAACGAATATTGCACCGTCGTGTTTATGCTGTTTTACGCGTTAAAAACGCAGATTAAAGCTCAAACGTGCGCTGCTCGCCGCTACTTCGGCTTCCGTATCGTTTAAACGTTCAAATAGAAGCTAAATATTGATAAAAAACGAATAATAAGAAATTCGTCGTTTTATGCTGTTTTACGCGTTAAAATCGGGCAGATTGCCTCGAAACGTGCTGTTTTTGCTAAAATAAGCATTTTCAAGCATTATAGATCGTTGAAATCGTTCAAATAGAAGCAATATTAATAAAAAACGAATAATAAAAAGTGTAGTTTTATGTTGTTTTGCTGCTTAAAAACGCAGACAAAGCTCAAAAAACGTGTTGTTTTGCTAAAATAAGCATTTTCAAGCACGATCGTTGAAATGTTTAAATAGAAGCTACTATTAATAAAAACGAATAATAAAAATTCGTCGTTTTATGTTGTTTTACGCGTTAAAAACGCAGGATAAAAGCTCAAACGCGCTGTTTTGCTAAATAAGCATTTTCAAGCATTTTTAGATCGCTGGAAATCGTTCAAATAGGCTAAATATTGATAAAACGAATAATAAAAAATACCCGCGTTTTATGCTGTTTTACGCGTTAAAACGCAGATTAAAAGCCCGAAACGTGCTGTTTTGCTAAAATAAGTATTTTCAAGCATTATAGATCAAGCTGAAATCGTTCAAATAGAAGCAATATTAATAAAAAACGAATAATAAAAATTCCTGTGAAGTTTTATGCTGTTTTACGCGTTAAAACGCAGATTGTGCTCTCCAAAACGTTGTTTTGCTGCAAAATAAGCATTTTCTTTCAAGCATTTTAGACGTTGAAATCGTTTAAATGAAGCAATATTAATAAAAAACGAATAATAAAAAATTGTCGTTTTAGCGTTGTTTACGTTAAACGCGGATTAAAGCCAAAAACGTGCCGGTTGCTTTAAGCTAAAATAAGCATTTTCAAGCATTTTAGATCGTTGTTCCGCTCCCAAATAGAAGTAATATTAAAAAAACGAATAATAAAAATTCGTCGTTTTATACTGTTTTACGCGTTAAAAACGTGCAGATTAAAGCTCAAAAACGTGCGCTGTTTTGCTGCTAAAATAAGCATTTTCAAGCATTTTGTGATCGTTGAAATCGTTCAAATAGACGCAATAAAATAAAAAACGTGAATAATAAAAATTTCGTCGTTTTATGTTGTTTTACGCGTTAAAACGCAGATTAAAGCTGAAAACGTACCGTTTTGCTAAAATAAGCATTTTCAAGCATTTTAGATCGTTGAAATCGTTCAAATAGAAGCAATATTAATAAAAAACGAATACGTAAAATTTCGTCGTTTTTACGCTGTTTTTACGCGTTAAAAGCGCAGGACAAAGCTCAAAACGCGCCGTTTTGCTAAATAAGCATTTTTCAAGCATTTTAGATCGTTGAAATCGTTCGCTAAATAGACGCGCATTGATAATGTAAAAACGAATATTAAAAATCTTGTCGTTTTTATGCTGTTTTACGCGTTAAAAAAACGCAGATTAAAGCTCAAAACGCCGTTTCCATAAAATAAGCATTTTCAAGCATTTTGACCGTTGAAATCGTTCAAATAGAAGTATAATATTGATAAAAAAACGAATAATAAGAAATTCGTCGTTTTTATGCTGTTTTACTCGTTAAAAACGCAGATTAAAGTCGAAACGCTGCTGTTTTGCTAAAATAAGCATTTTCGCTATATTTTAGATCGTTGAAATCGTTCAAATAGACGCAATATTAATAAAACGAATAATAAAATTTCTGTCGTTTTATGCTGTTTTACGCGTCAAAACGCAGAGATTAAAGCTCAAAACGTGCTGTTTTGCCAGCAAGCATTTTCAAGCATTTTAGGATCGTTGAAATCGTTCAAATAGAAGCAATATTAATAAAACGAATAATAAAAATTCGTCGTTTTATGTTGCCTTTACGCGTTAAAACGCAGAGGATTAAAAGCCTTCAAAAACGTGCTGTTTTGCTAAAATACATTTTCAAGCATTTTAGATCGTTGAAATCGTTCAAATAGACGCAATAAAAAATAAAAAACGAATAATAAAATTTCGTCGTTTTTATTCTGTTTTACGCGTTAAAAACGCAGAATAAAGCTCTCAAACGTGCTGTTTTGCTAAAATAAGCATTTTCAAGATTTTAGATCGTTGAAATCGTTCAAATAGACGCAAAATATTAATAAAACGAATAATAAAAATTCGTCGTTTTATGCTGTTTTACGCGTTAAAACGCAGATTAAAGCTCAAAACGTGCTGTTTTAGCTAAAATAAGCATTTTCAAGCATTATAGATCGTTGAAATCGTTCAAATAGAAGCAATATTAATAAAAGCGAATAATAAAAAATTCGTCGTTATTATGTTGTTTTACGCGTTGCTAAAAACGCAGATTAAAGCTCAAAACGTGCTTTTTTGCTAAAAAAAGCTTTTCAAGCTTTTTAGATCGTTGAAATTTCAAATAGAGAAAATAAAAACGAAAAAAAATTTCGTCGTTTTTACTTTTTACGGCAAAACGCAGATTAAACCTAAAAAAAGTCTGTTTTTCCCCAAAAAAGCTTTTTCGCTTTTAATCGTTAAACGCAAAAAGCAATATTAATAAAACGAATAAAAAATTCGTCGTTTTTATGTTTTTTTACCTTTAAAAACGCGATTAAAACCAAAAGGGCGTTTTGTTTTAAAAAAAGCATTTTTTCAAGCTTTTAGATCGTTGAAATGTTCAAATAGAGCAATAAAAAAAAAACGAATAATAAAAACGTCTTTTTTTACTGACGCGAAAACCGAATAAAGCTCAAAACGTGCTGGTAAAATAAGATTTTCAAGCTTTTTTTAGATCGTTGAAATCGTTCAAATGGGGGTATTAAAAAAACGAATAAAAAAACTCGTTTTTGCTTTTTTTGGGGTTTAAAACGCAGTTTAAAAACTAAAAAATGCTTTTTTTGCTAAAATAAGCATTTTCAAGCATTTTAGATCGTTGAAATCGTTCAAATAGCAATATTAATAAAAACGAATAAAAAAAATTTCGTCGTTTTATGCTTTTTACCTTTAAAAACGCAGTTTAAAAACTCAAAACTCTGTTTTGCAAAAATAAGCATTTTCGCTTTTTAGTCGGAAATCGTTCAAATAGAGGGAAAAATAAAAAAAAAATAAAAAAAATTCTTCGTTTTATGCTGTTTTACGCTTTAAAAAACGCAGAAAGCTCAAAAAGGGCTGTTTTGCTAAAATAAGCATTTTCAAGCATTTTAGTTTGTTGAAATGCAAATAAAACAATATTATAAAACGAATAAAAAAAAAAATTCCGTTTTATGCTGTTTTCGCTTTAAAAAACGCGATTAAAAAGCTCAAACGCTGTTTTGCTAAAATAAGCATTTTCAAGCATTTAGATCGTTGAAATCGTTCAAATAGAAGAATATTAATAAAAACGAATAAAAAAAATTTCGGTTTTATGCTGTTTTCGCGAAAAAAACGCAGAAAATAAAAAACGTGTTGTTTTGCTAAAAAAAAAGCATTTTCGCATTTTAGATCTTTGGGAAATCTTTTAAATAAACAATATTTAAAAAACGAATAAAAAAAAATTCGTCGTTTTATGCTTTTTTTACGCGTTAAAACGCAGTTTAAAAACTCAAAACGTGCTTTTTTGCTAAAATAAGCTTTTTCAAGCAAGTGTTGAAATCGTTCAAATAGAAGAATATTAATAAAACGAATAATAAAAATTCGTCTTTTTTATCTGTTTTACGCGTTAAAACGCAGATTAAAGCTCAAAACGTGCTGTTTTGCTAAAATAAGCTTTTTCAAGCATTTTTAGATCGTTAAATCGTTCAAATAGAGCAATAAAAAAAAAACGAATAATAAAAATTTCGTGTTTTATGTGTTTTCGCGTTAAAACGCAGATTAAAGCTCAAAACGTGTGTTTTGCTAAAATAAGCATTTTCAAGCATTTTAGATCGTTGAAACGTTAAATAGAAAAATATTAAAAAAAAAACGAATAAAAAAAAATTCGTCGTTTTATGGTTTTTTACGCGTTAAAACGCAGTTTAAAAACTAAAAACTGCTGTTTTGCTAAAATAAGCATTTTCAAGCATTTTTAATCGTTAAAATCGTTAAATAGAGTATTAATAAAAACGAATAAAAAAAATTTTCGTCGTTTTATCTGTTTTACGCGTAAAAGGGTTTAAAAAGCTCAAAACGTGCTGTTTTGCTAAAATAAGCATTTTCAAGCATTTTAGATCGTTGAAATCGTTCAAATAAAAGCAATAAAAAAAAACGAATAAAAAAAAATTCGTCGTTTTATGCTGTTTTACGGTTAAAAAACGCAGTTTAAAAACTAAAAAACGTGCTTTTTTGCAAAAATAACTTTTTCAAGTTTTTTAGATCGTTGAAATCGTTCAAAAGAGCAATAAAATAAAAACGAATAAAAAAAACGTCTTTTTTTATGCTTTTTTTTCCCTTTAAAACGCAAAATAAAGCTCAAACGTGCTGTTTTGCAAAAAAAAAATTTTCAAGCTTTTTTGATCGTTGAAACGTTCAAATAAAAGCAATATTAATAAAAACGAATAATAAAAATTCGCGTTTTTATGCTTTTTTACGCTTTAAAACGCGAAAAAACTCAAAACGTGCTGTTTTGCTAAAAATACATTTTCAAGCATTTTAGATCTTTGAAATCGTTCAAATAGAGCAATATTAAAAAAAAACGAATAAAAAAAATTTTCGTCGTTTTATGCTGTTTAACGCGTAAAACGCAGATTAAAACTCAAAACTGCTGTTTTGCTAAAATAAGCATTTTCAACATTTTAGATCGTTGAAATCGTTCAAATAAAAACAAAAAAAAAAAAAACGAAAATAAAAATTCGTCGTTTTTATGTGTTTTACGCTTAAAACGCAGAAAAAACTCAAAACGTGCTTTTTTGCTAAAATAAGCTTTTTCAAGCTTTTTTAGATCGTTAAATCGTTCAAATAGAAGCAATATTAATAAAACGAATAATAAAAATTCGCGTTTTATGCTGTTTTACGCGTTAAAACGCAGTTTAAGCTGTTTAACGCGTTAAAAAAGATTTTTTAATGCTGTTTTCCTTAAAAACGCAACTTCAAGCTTTAAAGATCGTTGTTCAAATAAATTTACGCAATTTTAAAATGAAATAATAAAATATTCGTCGTTTTATTTTAACGCTTAAAAACGAATAAAGCTCTAAAACGTGCTGTTTTGCTTAAAAAAGCTTTTAAGCAATTGATTTTTGAAATAGTTCAATAGAGCAATATTAAATAAAACGTCAAATAGACGCAATATTAATTAAAACTAATAATAAAAATTCGTCGTTTATGCGTTTTTCGCGTTAAAACGCTATTAAAGTTTTCAAACAAAACGTGCTGTTTTGGTAAAATAAGCATTTTCAAGCTTTTTTAGATCGTTGAAATCTTTTTAAATAGAAGAAATATTAAAAAAAACGAATAAAAAAAAATTTTCGTCATTTTATCCCTTTTTTTGCGTTAAAACGGTTTTAAACCCTTTTTAGATGTTGAAACCCTTTTTTCAAATAGACGCAATATTTTTAAAAACAAATAAAAAAAAATTCGTCCTTTTTTGTTTTTACGCTTTAAAAACGCGTTTAAAAACTAAAAACGTGCTTTTTTGCTAAAAAAAAAAGCATTTTCAAGCTTTTTTAAATGGTTAAATCGTTCAAATAAAACAATATTAAAAAAAAACGAATAATAAAAAATTCGCGTTTTTTATGCTTTTTTTACGCGTTAAAACGCAGATTAAAGCTCAAAACGTGCTGTTTTGCTAAAAAAAAGCATTTTCAAAGCTTTTTAACCTTGAAATCTTTCCCAAAAGAAAAATTTTCCAAAACAATTTAAAAAATTCGTCTTTTTATGTTGTTTTACGCGTTGAAACGCAGTTTAAAAAGCTCAAAACGTGCTTTTTTGTTTAAAATGCACTTTAAAAGCAATCGGAAACCAAATAGACGAATATTAAAAAAAACGAATAAAAAAATTTTTGCCGTTTTTATGCTGTTTTACGCTTTAAAAACGCAGTTTAAAAACTCAAAACGTGCTGTTTTGCTAAAATAAGCTTTTTTCCCCATTTTAGACGTTGAAATCTTTCAAAATAGAAGCAAATTAATAAAAAGGGGAATAATAAAAATTCGTCGTTTTATGCTGTTTTCGCGTTGAAACGCAGTTTCTCAAAACGTCCCTTTTTTGAAAAAAAGAAATTTCCCCTTTTTTGGACCGTTGAAATCGTTCAAATAAAACGCAATATTAAAAAAAAGGGAATAAAAAAAATTTTGCCTTTTTTTATGTTGTTTTGGGTTAAAGCAGAAAAAAAGCTCAAAACGTGCTTTTTTTGCTAAAAAAACATTTTCAAGCATTTTAGATCGTTAAAACGTTCAAATAGAAGCAATATTAATAAAAACGAATAAAAAAATTCGTCTTTTTTATGCTGTTTTACGCTTTAAAAACGCTGATTAAAGCTAAAAAAGGGCCGTTTTAAAAAAACATTTCAAGTTTTTAGATCGTTGAAATCGTTCAAAATAGACGCAATATTAATAAAAACGAATAAAAAAAATTTCGTCTTTTTTATGCTGTTTTACGCTTTAAAAAGGCAGTTTAAAAACTCAAAACGTGTTTTGTTTTGGTAAAAAAAACTTTTTCAAGCTTTTTTAGATCGTTGAAATCTTTTTAAATAGAAGCAAATTAAAAAAAACGAATAAAAAAAATTCGCCATTTTTTTTAAACTTTTTTACGCGTTAAAACGCAGTTTAAAAAGCTTTTTTGGATCGGGGAAATCGTTCAAATAAAGAAAATTATTAAAAAAAAAATAAAAAAAAAATTCGTCTTTTTCTTTTAACTTTTTACGCGTTAAAACGCAGATTAAAAGCTAAAAAACGTGCTGTTTTTGCAAAATGGCATTTTCAAGCATTTTAGATGGTTGAAATCGTTCAAATAAACAATATTAAAAAAAAACGAATAATAAAAATTCGTCGTTTTATGTTTTTTTACGCGTTAAAACGCAGTTTAAAAAGCTAAAAACGTGCTGTTTTGCTAAAAAAGCTTTTTTCCAAGCTTTTTTAGATCGTTTGAAATCGTTAAAATTTAGAAGCAATATTAAATAAAAACGAATAAAAAAAATTCGTCGTTTTTATGCTGTTTTACGCGTTGAAAGGGGTTTAAAAACTAAAAACCCCTTTTTTTTTTCAAAAATAAGCATTTTCGCTTTTGATCGTTAAAATTTTTTAAAAAGCCCAATATTAATAAAACGAATAAAAAAAATTTCGTCGTTTTATGCTTTTACGCTTTAAAAACGCAGATTAAAGCTAAAAACGTGCTGTTTTGTTTTAAAAAAAAGCTTTTTCCAAGTTTTAAGACGTTGAAATCGCCCAAATAGAAGCAATATTAAAAAAAAAGGGAATAATAAAAAATTGTCTTTTTTTATGCTGTTTTACGCTTAAAACGCAGATTAATTCTCAAAACGTGCTGTTTTCTTAAAATACATTTTAAAAGCATTTTAGATCGTTAAAATTTTGTTCAAATGGGACGCAAAAAAAAATAAAAAACGAATAAAAATTTCGTCTTTTTTGCTTTTTTTACGCGTTAAAACGCAGAATAAAGCTAAAAAACGGGGGGCCCCCAAAAATAAATTTTTAAGCATTATAGATCTTTGGGAAAATCTTTTAAAAATAGACGCAATATTAAAAAAAAACGAATAAAAAAAAATATCGTCTTTTTTATCCCTTTTTTTACGCTTTAAAAAACGCGGATTAAAACCAAAAACGTCCCGTTTTGCTAAAAAAAAAGCATTTTCAAGCTTTTTTAGATCGTTGAAATCCTTCCCAAAATAGAAGCAATTTTAAATTTAAAAACCCAAATTAATAAAAATTCGTCGTTTTTTACGTTGTTTTACGCGAAAAAACGCAGATTAAAGCTCAAAACGTGCTGTTTTGCTAAAATAAGCATTTTCATGCATTTTAGACGGGGAAACCGTTCAAATGGACGCAATATTAATAAAACAAAATTTAAACCGTCGTTTTATGCTGTTTTACGCGTTAAAACGCGGGTTTAAAAACTCAAACGTTTTTTGCTAAAAAAGCATTTTAAAGCATTTTAGACTTGAAACCCTTTTCAAATAAAAAGGGTAAAAAAAGGGAATAATAAAAATTCGTCTTTTTTATGCTGTTTACGCGTTAAAACGCAGATTAAACCCAGAACGTGTTTGTTTTCCTAAAATAAGCTTTAAGAAAGATCTTTGGGAAATCGTTCAAATAGAAGAAATTTTTAAAAAACGAAATAATAAAATTTCGTCGTTTTTCAGCTTTTAAATCGCAGATTAAAGCTAAAAACGTGCTGTTTTCCAAAAATAAGCTTTTTCAAGCTTTTTAGATCGTTGAAATCTTTTTAAATAGAAGCAATATTAAAAAAAAAAAAACGAAAAATTTAAAATTTCTTGAAATGTTGTTTTACGCGTTAAAACCCCGGGAATTTAAAAACCCAAAACGTTTTTGTTTTGCTAAAATAAGATTTTCAAGTTTTTTTAGATCGTTGAAATCTTAAATAGCCCAAAATTAAAAAAAAACAAATAAAAAAAATTTTCCGTCGTTTTTATGCTGTTTTGGGGTTAAAACGCAGAAAAAAAGCCCCAAAACGGCTTTTTTTGCTTAAATAAGCATTTTCCCCATTTTAGATCGTTGAAATCTTTCCCAAAATAGAAGCGGTATTAAAAAAAAAACGAAAAAAAAAAAATTGTCTTTTTTAATGCTTTTTTAACGCGTTAAAACGCGTTAAAAAGCTCAAAACGTGCTTTTTTTGCTAAAATAAGCATTTTCGTTTTTAAGATCGTTGAAATCGTTCAAATAGACGCAATATTAAAAAAAAACAAATAATAAAAAATTCGTCTTTTTTTAGGGCTGTTTTAGGGTTAAAACGCAGTTTAAAACCCAAAACATGCTGTTTTGCTAAAAAAAGCTTTTTCCCAAGCTTTTTTAGATCGTTGAAATCGTTCAAATAGAAGCAAAAATTTAAAAAAAAAAACGAATAAAAAAAAATTCGTCTTTTTTTATGCTGTTTTACGCTTTAAAAAGCAGATTAAAGCTAAAAACCGGCTGTTTTGCTCAAAATAAGCTTTTTTCAAGCATTTTTGATCGTTGAAATCGTTCAAAAGAAGCAATATTAAAAAAAACCGAATAATAAAAAAAAAAATGTTTTTTTTGTTTTTCGCGAAAACGCAGTTTAAAAAGCTCAAAACGTGCTGTTTTTGAAAAATAAAGCTTTTTCCAACATTTTAGATGGTTGAAACCCGTTAAAAAGGGGGCGCAAAATTAAAAAAAACAATAAAAAAAAATTTCGTCTTTTTTATGCTGTTTTTACGCGTTAAAACGCAGAAAAAAAGCTCAAAACGTGATTTTTTTGTTTCCCGGCACCGGCATTTTAAATCTTTGGGAAATCTTTCCCAAATAGACGAAATATTAATAAAAACGAATAATAAAAATTTCGTCTTTTTTTATGCTGTTTTACGCTTTAAAAAACCGGGTTGGCTCAAAACGTGCTGTTTTGCTAAAAAAAATCATTTTCAAGCATTTTGACCTTTTAAAATGTTCAAATGGGAAGCAAATTAATAAAAACGAATAAAAAAAAATTTCCCGTCGTTTTTATGCTTTTTTTTACACGTTAAAACGCAGATTAAA
>NW_027046928.1:0-19107 GCF_025399875.1 Dalotia coriaria | reverse complement strand
TCCCCGGGGAAGGGGGTCGCATCACATGACGCTGCGAACGAAGGCGGTAAAAATTTCCCGGGGGTTTCGGGCAACCCAGCCGGTGCAATTAAACTTGGCCAAGTTGGGCGAAGATGGCGAAAGCCGCCTGCGTATTTGATGGCCGGTTTCACGATAGCCGTGGGTCGGAAAACCCAAAAAGGTATTTCCAATGGACTCCATTTGAGTTTCCGGTTGACGCAAGGCGCGGTGCTGGCTGAGTACGGAAAAAACACTATATTTCAGCAAAATTCCTTATGCGGGGGCCCTGCGATCCAACCCAGCAGCGTTGGAAGGGCTCCTGGATCCTTTAAAATTTGGGACGGATGCGGGCTAGAAGATGAGCAAAATTTCGTCGCGAGAGCATTTTCAACTCTTCCCCGGGTTTGGGATGCCCGCGCAGACACCTTAAAAGGACGGCGACGGGGGCCCTTTTGGGGACACCCCCGATCAACCCTGAAAAAGGCCCCCAGCCCCCCCCGTTTCCCTAAAAAAAGATCAACACAAACGATTAGATAAGAAGGAATTAAAAAAACTGCAATTTATTCCGGTGTCCAACCCAATCGGCGAAGTTGTGCCTCTACGGACAGACGGCACCCCGCCGAGGCCCGCGCCGGGTCATCCGGCGGACTGTTGCGTAGTTTTGCAAAAGAGAGTGGTTTGCCCACAGCCACGTCTCGGTAACCCCGCAATCGTGTTGTTGGTTTAAAAAATGCTCCCAACTCGAACGTGCTGGGGAACGCCGTTTGCGTTCCCCCGGCAAACGGCAGTTTTCCCGCCGGTTGCCGGCCGAAAGGGGGAAACGGGGGAAGGTGGGGAGAAGATGGGAGGGTGTGAGGGCCCACTGGGCTGGCGCAGGCGTGGCGTGGTAGGGGCCCGGGGGGGGCGGCGAGCCGGGCTGGCCGCCGCCTGCATCAGCAGCGTGAACACGGCATGAGGCCCCCCATGCCGCATGATGGGCGGCCGTGATGTTGTTGGCGGCGGCGCGGGGAGAGGGGGGCGCTGGCGCGGAAGGGCTGGCTGCCATGAAATGGTAGGTTCCCCGCAAGACCTTGCGCGGGTGGAGCGGCGGCGGGGCGCCCCCGGCGGTGGGACGGCCGGCGGGTTTCCCCCGGGGTCTGTCGCCGACGGGCCAGCCGGCACGGGGGGTGGTGGAGGGGCTGCTGGCCCCGGGGCGTACTGTTTTTTTGCCGGGCATTTCCCGGAAGAACCCCGGATGCGCCGCCCACGGTTTGCGCATCGGCGGTGGTCTCTTCCCTGGTGCTCCCCGCGTTAATAATGCCCGCCTGCGCGCGCAGACAAAGGGGGGACCCGAAGCGGGCAGGTGGCCGAACTGGCAGGCGTGGCACGCATGCCGAGCTTGTGGGGGCCCCGGGGTTCGAAACGGCAAGGGATGCCGTAATTTGACTGCGAAAACCCCGCGGTTTGCACACGGCCCCCCCAACGATGGTCTCGGCCTTTGCCGTCGCGAGCGCATGCGGGGATGAAGACGAGCGAACCCCAGCCGGAAAGTTCGCCTGGATGCCCCTCGCGACTCCATCCGTGCCGATGAGGACGATGTTCGGGCCTCCGCTTCGGCCCGTCGTCGCAAGTCAATTTTTGGGCTTGTAAGCACCTTTCGCTCTCGGAAGTCTTTCGGGTGTGGCGTTATCAAAGGTAATTTAAAAACACGGTGAAACGTTTTTTAGTGGGGGGAAGTTTTACCGGACTTCCCGGACGGTCCTTCAGTAGGATGCCGGGGGGGTTTTGGGGTCCCTTTTCTTGTCCCTCGGTGCGGAGCGGTCACGAGACGAGGGGGGCGTGAGGGTTTCCCCGGTGGGGGAAATGGGACTGATAACCCTTTGGGGCGCTCCCGGTGTTGGTGGATGGGCGAGGCGGTGGCGGTGGCGGCGGCGGCGTGAGGGGCCCCTTTTGCGGTTTTCCCCCTGAGAAAAAAGCCCTCGGCGTCGCTCCCCCAGGTGAGCGGTTTCCCGGGGGCCGGCATCGGGGGCGGCGGTGGTTTGGCGTCGCGGGGCGTTGAGGCTGCAGCGCTACCGGGGCGGGAGGCGGGTGCGCCGGGTGGAGCCCGCGATTTCCGGGGGCGGCGACGTCGGGGGGTGGTGGTGGCTGACAGCGATGATCGCCCCGGCCCCGCCGGGGGGGTTTTTTTTGGTGCCGCACTGGGGTCCGGATCGCAACGCCGGCCGGCAACTCGGCGGCGGGGTTTTGGCAAGGCGCCCAACAGCGGCGCAGCGGTTTGGCAGCCCGGGCCTTCAGCGGTGGCGTCGGGGCCCAGCGCCGGGGGCATTGGCCGTAGTCAGCCGCTTCCCTTCCCTGTCGGAGATGCCCAGGAACAGCCGCGCCCCTCCAACGCCCAAGTGTCGAGTGGGTGATTTTTTTTTAGGCGCGGGGCGGCATGCGGAGGTCCCGGGGGCATGCAGCGCCAGGCATGTCCGTAAGGCGGCGGATCTCAGCCCAAACGGCCAACTCCCGAGCCTGGACCGCGCTCCCAGAATCGCGTTCCAAATTTCGCGGGGTGGGCGGCGGCGGATGGGGGGGCCGGTGGAGGGAGGAAGGCCCCTGCAGTTGGCGGGGGGGGCCAGCCGGCCGGGGGCGCGCATGGGGGGGCCGGCGGGGGTCGCGACAAGGGCCGCGAAGTCGGGGGACGTCGTCTCCGTGGAGGGGGGGGAAGGCTGGAGGGGGCTGGGGACCGGGGAGCGTTCTCGCCCCTGGGGGGGCGTCCGCGAGCGCAGCTCGGGCGTCTGCGGGGAAATTTTTGCGCCATCGCGCGTTTTTTACGGAGAAATCGCTCGCGGGACTTTCCCTTTGCGACTCCTCGGCGGCGGCGGTGTTGGGTGGGGGGGATGACGGGTGCCCCCGCAGTTTGCGCACTGGCGGTGATGCGTTTGTCGGTGTCTGCAACGTTCGTGTTTAAAACCGGGGCAGCCGGCGGGGGCGCGCAGAAACGCGCCGGGGGAACTTCTGACAGCGGCGACAAATCGCCCGTTTGTCGGGGGCTTGTGCTCGAAACGGCATTCGAGCCCCCGGGTGCGTTTGAAATATGTTTTCCAATTTTCGTTGCGCAATTGAAACGAGAGTTTCGAATCGCTCGCTACCGTTGTTGAGCCTCGACGTATTGGTAATCTGGAACCCCATACGCGTGATTTCCGTTTTATTTGTTCTTCCCGAGTTCCCCCCGATACCGATGAGGAAAGGTGTTAAGCGGGCGTTTGTTTTCAGACCGTGGGGGCAATTCGATTTTGGCTTTCCGGAAGCTAGCCCTCGTGTTTCTGAATCGTTGATGGTGTTTGGGGGGTCCCGATGCGCGGAATGGGGGGGGGGATTTTTTTTTTCGCGATGGGGATTCGATGGGGGGGTTGCGTTGTGTGCCATCGCGCCCCGTTTCGCGATTATTTTCACGGGTGCATCTCGGGGGCCTCTGGGGGCGGGGGTTGCGTTCGGGAGGGGGGCCGGGGGGGACGGTGGAGTGGGGGGGTGGTTACGTGCGTGACTCCCCCGGGATGTCCCCCCCGGATGCGCGACGGTGAGGGGCGGCGCTGGGGGGGGAGCGCGCGCGGGGGCGTTTTTCTTTCTTTGACGCGAAAAGCTCCGCTCGTGACGCAGGGACGGCGTGACCAGCCGGGGCCCGGGGGCGGGGTGCGGATGTCGTGCATAGCCGGCTGCTGTGACCGGCCTGACGTGGGGGAGGTGAGACTCGCGGTGGACGGGTTTTGGGGGGGGCCGCACATGCAGGGTTGCGGCGCGGATGCGTGCGCACGACTGTTTCGCTGCCGGAAGGGCGGCGGGCGAGATCGGGTGCGTCGGCGGATGTAAGTTGGCGGTTCTCGCCGGTTTTTTTCGCGATCCCCTTACGCGACGATTTGGTCGCCTTCGCTTTTTTTGACTTTAAGGTATTTACGATACTTATTTTTTCGCCGTCGCCTGGCGGGGGACGTGGTGGGCGTCGCTTTGGGCGGGTCCGTGTCCCCTCCATCGTCCCCACGGTGGGGCCCCCTCCGCTCGTTGGCGGGCCTTCTCGCCTCTCGGCGCTCCTCTCACTCGCCCGCGGGGGATTGGGGCGCGCTTGGTGGGTGAGCGCGCTCTGTCGCTCCGTGCTGTCCCCTTGCACTCGCGTGTTGCAACCGACGGTCGGTCTGGGGGGGTTTCCGCGGGGAAACACGCGTTGCCTAAAGGGTTGAGAGGGGAAAGCCCAGTCTTTTATTTCCCAAAAAACTTTTTGAATAAACGGAAATACCCAAAAATTAAACAATTTAAAAATCAAACACCCTCCCTTTTTCCAAACCCCAACAGGTTATAGGCGCAGGTTTTTTCCCATTATAAAATTTATTAAATTCAAATTTTTTTAAAAAGAAAAATCAAATTTCAAAGTGAAATTTAAAAAGTTATGAGTCTAAGTGTTTCTAAGAAAACAATTAACTTTTTCCCAAATTACTAAGAGTAAAAAATTCAGTAAATAATTGTTTATTTAAAGTGAAAAGAAACATTCAACCTTTTTAACTGATAAATAATTTACATATATGGAATTTAGAACCAGTCTTTTTTACTGAACTGGGAAATGATTCATGTGATCGAAAACCCGGGGCCCGAATCCCGACAGCAAATGGAAAAAAACGGGAACGACCGCGAACAATGTGTTAATGAATATTTGTCGGTTATCATTTTGGGAAAACCCAATCGTCAATGCAAATTTTCCCCCAAACAATATCTTTGAACGAAAAGGTAGCGAAACACCGGAGTTCGGGTTGTTCAGCAAAATTAGAAGGTGATACAATTTGGCGCAAACGTTTGATTCCCTGATAACGGTTAGCATCCGGGTTCCGGGGCGACCCTCTCAAAATTGGGTAAAGTGGCCCAATTTGGTGACGTTCCGGTTTAAAGGGGTGATAACGGCTATCGAACTTTATCGGAAACAACATGACAAATTTTAAGTTTTTAAAAATTGAAATTTTAGACCGGGGAAAACAAACTTGTGAATGAAAATGTAAATGAGAAAAATTCTTCACAAGAGCAGAAAAATAAGGACTCGAAACGACATTTCAGTAACTTTGAAAAACGTCAAAAAACTGGGTGAATCGTCAAACCCAAAAAAAATAATACAAAAATAAAAGCATGTTAAAAGTCATCATTGAAAGGGTTATAAAATGAAAACCGTTACACCCAAATTATAAAATAAAAAAATGCAGAAACCAGGGAGGCGAAAACCAGAGCCATTCAGGCCATCGACGCCCCCCCGGAAGAAGGCGGATTTGCATTTATGGCTGGGAAAATTTCGGTGCAAAAAAAAAAAAATTTTCTTTTTTGTTGGTTCAAGGGCCCCGTCTGTGATAAATCGAGAGGGGTCTAGCCGACACCCGTCTAAACTGCCGCAAAACAAACCAAATAAATTAATTTTAACGGGCCGAAAAATAAATGGGGAATTTTTTTTTCTTTTTAATATTTAAAATTGAGTAAGATAAATAAAAGCTTCGATTTGTTCTTTTTGGTCTTCGTTGAAACATTATTTCTTTTATGTCGAAAAGAACATAGGTACCTTTTTAAGGTGGTTCAAAAAAAAGCTGACTACAAAGACACATTTGAAAGAAAAAGATTTCGCACACGCATCACAGTTAAGAAGCAAAAAAAAGTTTCTTTAGAAACCATAATTGACACATTAATTCCCTATTTTAAAAAAAAACGTTCGCAGCATACCAAGAAATTTATAGTCGATTTATTTTTTTGTCATTTAAACCCCAACAAAAAATTTGAAAATTTTTAAAACCCTTAAAAGGCATAAATGGGTGAGTTCAAAACAGAATTTTTTTCAGAGTCAATTTTTAAAAAAAGGCAAGCAAAGCAATCGGGATTTTTAACCCAACCTTACAAACAATAAAAGCAAGATAAAGGGAAAGAAATTTTTTCCAAATGAAAAAATTTCTAAAGAATTTTTTCGTTTGAGGGTTTACTAATTGGTAGTGGGGGGCTTCACAGGGGAAAACGGGGACGGGACGATACTATAAAAGGTATCGTCTGGTCTCGGTATCGCCCCTCGCAAAAGCTTTACGAGACCGAGACGATACGAGAAAAGTCTCGGTTCGTGTGAAGTTTTAAAAAGTGGGCTCAGTTTTAGATTTTTGCAGTTCAAAAAGTTTAGTCTTTTCCCAAGCTAATTGCATGTATTGTAAAATAAAAACCCCCCATCAATTTAAAAAAAACCCAATTAAACCCCAAATTTTTTAAAATTTTTAAAACGATAATGTATACAAATTTTTAAATAGTCGAGTTGATTTGTTTTGGGAAAGTAAGGGGGCACCCCCCTCCCTTCCTAATTTCCCCAGATGTATACAATATCTTTGCTTCAAGAAGTACAGAAAAAACAAAAATATGTCCCCGGATTTTAAAAAAAAAAGAAAAAATTTTTTCATAAAATTTTTAAAAAAGTAAAAAAAGGTAAAGATTTTTCCCGGTTACTGACTTTTTATTTTGAATATACAAAAGAAATATTTCACAGATGGTCATATTTTGGGATTTCATATTTTGGGCCCTTTTTCCCCATTTTCAAAAACAACTTCAAAAAAAAAAAGAAACAGACCAAAAAAAAGAGACTCGGGCTGTGGGAACGGTATCGCCGAAAATTGATAAAAAACGTCTCGGCCCGGTATCGTTTGCGTTTCCGAACGAGACCGAGACGATACGGAAAAAACTCGGGATCGCGTTTAAGCCCTAGTGGGAAGCGGTAATTTTTGCAACAAAAGAATAAAAATGGAATTCGAACAACAAAAAAATTTCAAAAACGACTAGGCAATTTGTCAATTATTGCATTGGGAAAATGATACCCTTAAACATTGTTTAATGATATAATAGAAAATTTTGCTCAACGAAATCCCGAAAGAAACCCTTTTCGTAATCAGAACCAAAAAAAAGCAGCATTCGAAAATCATTAATGACATATTTATAACCCTTTATACTGTATTTGATTTTTTTATAATAAATGATTAAAATTCATTTTAAAATGTTAAATATAATTAGCCCCTTTTTTCTTTTTCAAAAAAAGGCCCCCCCAGGTCCCAGGGGCCCCCCCCTTTTGGGGTTTTAAAACGGGGTGGGTTTTATAGTACACTAGAAACGGCGAGATGCCAAGGCCCAATTGTCACCGACACAAAAGTTGTCCCCTTTGGGCTTCAAAAATCCCGCATTGTTTAACAGACAGCATTCGATCTATTTTAAAAAAATTGGGACCACATGGTGAAGATATTGCAAGAACATGAAACATCGTCGAATCCTTAAAAGGTTTAAATTAAATTAAGACAAAAAAAAGAACGAAACTATTGACAAACAAGCAAAAAGGTTTCAATCGATAGCGAACAAATCTTTGGGAAAAATGTAAAAAATTTGGGGGAAATTTAAAAACAACAAAATATGAACAAAAAAAATTGTGGGGAAAAGGCTGAGAATGGGGGGAAAGAATGAAGTTGTCACCTGGTTTTTAAACCAATTTTTGAACATCATTCGGAAAGCCTTTGCGTAGTTTTCCACTTTTTTCTAGGTGACTTTGAAAAATCATCCTTTGAACCCATTATTTTTTTTTTGGGAATTTTGTTAAAAATTTTTTTGTTTTATTTAGTGCGTAAACGCAAAGGTGGGTTTTAAAACAACAAAACAAAATTCGTGATTCGTGGTTCAAAATTGAAACTTTTTTTATCAGATTGTGTTGAATTTAAAAAAATATTTTTACTATCAATAGGTTATTTAAAAATTATCAAATGAGTTAATTGGTCAATAAAGAAACTCAATTAAAAGGGACAAAAGATTCAAAAGAATCCGAGTCAAAAGAGCATTTTTTTAAAAAATTAATAATTCACATTCAATTACAAAAAATAACATCCCGGAACTCCGATTTTTCCCAGTTGAATCACTATTTAAAAATAAAAACCACAAGGGGACAACTGGCTTTTTGGTCACCAGTGAATTTTGGGCACCCAAAAATACCCCATGAAGCGTAAATTCAACCTACAGAACTTCGCAAAAATGAAGGCCTAGAAGTCTTGGGGTCTGCAAGTTTGCAGTTAAAAGGAAAATTGAAACTTCGGGAAGAATGCACCAAGCTCGGTGATTGGGAAAGGGGAAACGACCAAAAAGTTGTAGCTAACTTTCTGGGTATATAGTAGTTGTGGGGGTGTGGGGGTGTTCCCAAAAGGGGAAAACCCATAAGGGGCCCTTTCCCTTGGGAAGATGCAGGATAAAATATTTTTCGTTCGGTTAACGGGAAAAAACGGTCGCTGTCTCTATTAATCGTTTGGGAAATCGGTGTGTGGGGGTGCGCGGAAATGCCATTGCCCGACTATTTTGGCAACCTAGGGCCCTTTTTTCGAACACCCACAAATTGGTGACCCGACGTGATTTTGGGGTTTAAAAGTACCGTTTTCAACGTTTTGGGGGAAGGGGGTGGTGGGAAATGTTGCGAAAAAAATTTAAAACTCAAAAAAGCGCAGAACACTTTAAACAAACCCCAACTATAACCTCAGGCGCGGTAAAATCGTGGCTGCTCGGGTAAAACAAGTTGGTTTTGCTACGGGCAAAAAAATATTCATTTATGGTATACACCTTTCCAAAATTTTCCCCGGGTTTTTAAACGGGGACGGAGAAGGAGGAGGTAATTATTGTCGCCAACAAACCCACACGGTGTTTTTTTCCCCCAATTTTGGGAAACCGGGCCGCACATTGGAAGAAGTTCGGTTTTAATTAAGCGCCTCCAAACACCTCCCAAAGAAAAAAAGATGCCAGCTTCCTGGAGGGTGAATATATTGGTGACCCCCACCTTCACACCCCGGGGATTCCCCCAGCGCTGCACGGGGAAAACTATCTTTTCGAGATGATTTCTTCGCGCATTCCATCAAACCCCCTAGCTCCGGGGAAACATCGCCTGAGTTCGGTTTCGTAATGCCGCACCGACGTTTTTAACGTTTTATCGATGAAGTTCTCCAGGACTTAGATTTTTTTATTCGCCTATATTTTGGTCGCATCTACCCACTCGAGGAAGAACTGGGCCAAAAACTCCCCCAGTATTTTCCAGCGCCCGAGCGACAACAAGGTTTTTAAAAATGCTGCTAAGGGGTGTTTGGCCAGAAAGGGAAGATTCTTTTGGGTCGGTCCAGTCAAAACCAGCCCCTCCGGGGGGTCGGGAAACAATCTCGGTTTTCGCAACCTGGGGGCAGCCCAGCAACCTCCCCGGGGTTTCCTTGGGATGATCAACTTTTTCAGAAGATTCATCCCCCCGAGCCGTTTCCCCCGCAGGCCCCACTGAATGAGTTACTTTATGGCAATGAAAAAAATAAGCCAATCAGTTGAAATGAAGTGGCACGTACAGCGTTCCAAATTTCCCCAAGGGGAAGCTTTTTTAAAACCAACGGTACCCTATCTTAGCCATCCAGACCCCACAGCCCCTTTTTCCGCCAATTTTTGCGACGCTCTGCCCTTTCCCGTAGGTGCTGTACCGCAATAAGAAGGTGGATGAAGTTCCAGCGTTTGGATTTCCCTCAAAAAAGGTGCTGAGGCCATTGACGTTCGCCTTCAAGCAAAAAACCCAGCCACACTAGGTAATTTTTTTGATATTAAACTGGGCAATTTTTGCAAAACATTCGTCATGTCGCCGGCAAGAAAACGGGTCCCGGGGATGCCTTTTTTCTCTTTCGGGGGAGATAAGCATCCCATCAATTTAAATCCCCCCAGCCGCATCACAAAAAAAAAAGGCGAAGAAATTGATAAATTCGAAAAATGACAGCGGGGTTTCGAATTTGAAGCTCTTCCTTTTGGGAATATGCCGTTAAAACAACGGCAAAAAAACAAAATTTAATCGGGGGCTATCCTATACTTTTATTATTGTTAATAAGAAAAAAGTTTTAAATGTGTGGTTTATAATAGGAATATTGTATGCATGAGTAAAAGGTTTGGCTTTATTTTTTTGCAACTTTTTAAAAGGGTTATTTTTCGTTTTTGAAAAACCGGGAAAGAGAACGAAAATTTTTTCGGTGCAGAAAATAAAATGAAAATTTTTTTCTTATTATTTAACAATCGATCCATAATTTCAAATACTTCCAGATGTCTAAGTTAAATTGCTGATGGGGCGAGGGTATTAAATCGAATGCCAGACCTTACGTCACGCCTGAGAAGAACCCGAGAGAACAAACCTGCTTTTTGCCTCCCAAATCATCCCGACATGGAAAAAGAAAAAAAATATTCCTTCCCCTGAGGGCGAAGGATTGCGAGCAGGTGTTCGTACGTCGCGAGGGCAGTGAAATTGGCCTACAACCAGCGTATGATGGACCTTTTCCGGTGGGGTGAAACCCATGAAAAAGTATTAAACCCAAAAACCCCGGAAAAAACGGGTCGCTGTGTCGCCCGCGGAACCCCGGGGGTTTTGTGGTGTGGCAAGAAATGCCACCACCAAAAAAGGGGGAAAAGACGACGATGGTAGCCATCTAGTATGTCAACCATGCGTACCATCCCCCAAAATGCCCCCGAAAAAGTATATTACCCCCAAAGGGGCAACGTTAGTGCGGATCGCCCCCGGGGCCTCGGGGGCCCCCATACAAGAAACTGTCATACCACCAAAGAAGGTGGGGGTTTTAAATTTTTGAATGATGACTCGGGTAGAGTTCCCAATAGGATTGCTAGTATAAATTTTTTGTGCACATGACGGGAAGGGTGCTTTTATTTTAAAGTCTACCTGAGCATTTATTATATTTTAATGGATATAACAAACAAATGGGGGGCCCCTTTGTAATGAATCTTTTTGGGAACCCAATAATTTAATGTCCCCCCAGTGATTCACAACATTTACAAAAAACCATTTTCCCGTTTGAAAATACTATGTAATATTTGATTTTGATTCATTATTAACAAATTTTGGAAAATTTACTCTTGGACTTTTTTCCAAAAGTATTCTTCGAAATTTACAACAGATTTTCCCCGGGGATTATATGAACATACTATCTAAAAATAGTTAAACCAAAGGACGCCCTCACGGGTTTTCAAAGAAATGAAGCATTTCTTCAAGATTGTTGAAAGCAGAAAACATCTGGATGACAGTAAAAAGTTAAAGATCTTCCATCGAACTGGGGGGTATCGAGGACCAGCCCCATTTTTTTTAATTTAAAACCCAAAAATTCCAAAACCATTCCAGTGTTTTTGCATAATTTATCTGGGTGTGAGGGCGCTTATATTCGTGACATTGGTTGTACTGAAATGAGAAATTAATTACTTCCTTAAAAATACGGAACGCTACATTTCATTCTCGAAAACAATTAAAGTGGAAGAAGGTACAAATTTTTCCCCTTTGAGATTTTAGTTTTATTTAAATTCAGGGCCTTCCAGTTTAGAGAAAGCTAGCAAAAAATTTTAAAAAAATTCTAAATTTACCACTTGAAACAATTTTTTAAAAAATCGGACAACAAAACATTTTTTTTCCCAAAAAAGGGTGTTTTTCCCCCTTGAATATACCCTCATTTTCAACCCAACAGAACAACAACTTCAACCCAAAAAAATTTTACGTCAATTAAATTTTGATTCAAACATTAAAACGAAGATTAGAAAAAGCTCGAATATTTGGAAAGTGTTCAATTGTGAAACAATTCAAGACTACTTGGATATCTATTTAAGAACCGAGGGTTTTTTCTTGCTGATATTCTTGATAGTTTTCGGGGATTCATGTTATCAAATTTTAGGGTTTTTAGATCCTGCACATTATTTTTAACATCACCCGGTTGTTGGGATCTATGCTTAAATAAACAAAAAGTTGAATTAAGTTTTTTCACTGATTATGATAAAATTAAACATGATAAAAAAATTGCATTTGGGGTTTGGGATAAGAAAGTATTGGAACGTTATGCGAAGGCAAACAATCTTTTAAATTTCCCAAACATTTTGATATCACACAACCCGAAACATATTTTACATATTTTGATGAAAATAATCTCTATGGATCAAGTCAATCAGAATCCCCACAAATTTCCCCAAATTTTAAAGGTTTGGTGATAATTTTTGAGTTAGACGAAACATAAATATATGATACCAATGATATCGGCTACATTTTTTGACGGGATATTGATTCCCCAATTAAGCTGCATGATATGATAAATGACTTGCCATTTTTTCCTATAAATGAAATACCACCATTCTCATCAAGCAAACAAAAAAAACTAATGTGTACGCTCACAGACAAAAAAAAAATACATACTTCACTATAGAACTTTAAAGTTTTCTAAAGGAAATGTAAACTTAGGAAAAATCAATAAAAAAACAATTTTTAACAATCAAATTTGGGTTAAAAAAATATTGATATAAATACAAAAGCTTTTAAAAAAGAAAATTAAAGATTTTTTATAAAGATTTTTTAAACTCATAATAACTCTGTTTTTTTCAAAACCTTGGGAAAAACCCCATTAATCGTGTCGAAGTTAAAAATTTTTTTCACATTTTTGAAAATCGAGGCGAAAAAAAACTTTTATAGTTCAACAATTTTTTCCCAAAAAATTTTGTAGCTATTCAATTAAAAACCAAAAATAAACTATTTTTTCAAAAAAATATATAAAATGTATTTAAGAAAAGTTTTTTTATTTATATTTTACAATTTTGTATAGGTTTTTTCATGTTTCGCCCTGTGGGATCGTCCAAAAAACCAACAGTTTCATTAAACGAAAAAAAGTAAAACTCATCAAAATTGGAAAAAACCCTATAAATTTCAAAAAAATTTTTTACCTTTTTTAAAAAAACGTATTCAAATTAAAAATAAAACCAAAAAATATGTTGGCTTTAAAATTTTAAAACCATCCAAAATTGTTTATGTATGATTTCTTTTTTTGATTTTTTATCAAAAGCATTTTCCTGGCGATAAGTCAAATTATGCTTTCATATAACTTTTTCCCCAGTAAGGGGTTTTCTGTGGGGACTATAATCTCACTATCAGTCCCCTCTAAAAAGCTTTCAACATCTGCATTGCATGCCAAAGTAACCCAACATTTCCCTTAAAATCTTATTTTTTTTTTAAATTTTTATTTGTTTAGAGCCTTTAATTTTCCTAATTTTTTTCCACCATAAACTACCCCCGGGGAAAAACCTAATTCCCGGGGGAGAAAATTTAAAGTCTAGCTGTTTAAACGTTTTGGAAATTTGTAGATCCCGGTTCCGGGTCGGATTTAAAAAAACGACTATCGTTTCCCTTTTCCCCTTAACAATGGGTCACGGGAATTTTTATTTTTTTCTCCCCTTAAAAAACCCCTTCCTACTTCAAAAATTTTTTTGTCACCGCCCAAAACCTCAAAAGGGTTTTCTGATGAGAGACAAAGTGGAAAAAGGGACGCTTCTTGTCTAGATTTGGGATCCCTTTCCCCATCCTAAATATGCAAAAATATGGTGAAATAACCCAAAGTTGTGATATTCCCCAACTTGGTGTGATTATTCCTAACAACAAACCATACAACGCACTAAACCCCCAAAGTGAACCGCAAATTGGTTTTTAAAATTGTTATTACCGGCATACTTTTAAAAAAAAAGCGGAAAGGGACGGTATCAGTTTCGGATATCCGGTAATTTTTACAAAATTTTGTAAGTAGAAAGACTGGTTAAAACAAGTGTAGAAGAGGGAAAGGTTAGAACGATAACGTGGCCAAAATTTTTAGTGATATCAAAAAGGGGAAGAAAAAGAAAAAATTTTCCAAATCAGCAATCTTTGGAAAAATTCGAAGAAAGCCAACCTGCCAAGACGCGAATGAGATGAATTAACGAGCATCGGCCCCACCCCAAATCGCTTTGCAGGTGACGCATAGAAACATGGGACCTGGAAAGCACAGCTGTTTTTAAGAATAGTTGTTTTTTAAAATTTTTCATTTGGGGGGTTCACAGTAATATTAATCTACAATTATTATTTCCCGTAATATCTCGTATTGCTTTGCAGTGGATTACATTTAATATTTATTTTTTTTTTTAAATATTGATGTAATCACGGATTTCCTTTTGGATTTAAAAATTTTAAAATGGATTTGATACAGTTTTTTGGGTTTTAGGTTTTTTATGTTGTACTTTTTTAAACTGGCTCACTGGAAATTTGTTTTTAAAATTTAAACCCGTTGTAACGTGTTGTGATACTGTTTCCCGTTATTTTGCATTTTTTGGTTATGTTTTTTCAATCGGAAAGGCTTTGTTTATTTAAAAAGGCAATTTATATATTATTATGCGAGTTTTATTTTAAAGGGGTTTTATCTTATTGAGAATTCTTCACTTGTTCATCACCCTTTTTTAAAATTCGGTTTCACAAGAGCTTGAGACAACCTCGAAACACACGGCGACAAACCGCCCGTGTCGCGCCAAAAACTCAATTTTTCCCGAAGCCGCAGCGCCCAAATTTTGGAGAATAGGGGGGAAGCGACTTTTGCGTCGGGTATTGACATTGTTTCCCAGGGTACATATAACGTAGGACCCCCTTTTGTTGTTTGGGGAAAAATGGATATACCTGGAAATTTTTGGCAAACTGCTTTTAAATTGAAAATTTTCAAAAAAATACATAAATCTATCTTTTTGCACCGGCATTAAATTCCTTGCATTTTAAAATCGACAAGACAACTCAATATGGGGACCACATCGACTATCTTTTACAAAATAATTTTAATTTTGGGAAACAGGTTTTTAAAATTAACTTTGGTTTGGCTTTTTAAAATTTTAAAAAAACCCCCTTTTTTTGATCGCACTCTTGATCGCAACTCTTCCCCCGCGTTCAAAAAAAGGTACAAAAAGTTAGTAGTTTCTACGACGGCGGAAATTTACTCGATTTTAAATATGCTCTTTAAAATAAAAACAAAAGCCACCGTTTTGAATACCAGATTCATATTTACCCTTTCTTTTCCCCTTTCCCCCTTTCATATTTTTATCAATTATAAAGGTTTTTTTTGGAGGGTTTTTCAACAGAAACCCAAATTATCAGAAAAAATTTTAAATAAATAAAAAATAATTCTTTTTTTAAAGGGCTTCCCCCCGATACCCGAGACTTTCTCATCTCTTTTTTCCCGTCTGGGAAAAAGGGAGACGATACCGAACAGACGTTTTTTCAAAAAATTTGGGATCCCGAGACCACTTTCCGGGGTCTCGTTTTGGTCTCGTTAAATTTTTTTTTTGTGGGTTGTTTTAAAAAAATGAGCAAAGGCCCAATATAAAACCAATAAATTTTGACCATTTTGGAAATATTTTTTTTAAATAAAAAAAGTACAAGTCAGAAAACCAAATATAAATAATTTTTTGATTTTTTTGAAATTTTTTATAAAAATTTTGTCTTTGTTTACACATCCGGAACATTTTTGGGTTTTTTTCTGTATTTCCCAAACCCAAGATATTGTAAAAACATCGGGGAATTTAAAGGTTTTGAATTGCGCCGCTTACTTTCAAAAAAAAATCAACCCCGATTTTTGGGCCCTATTTTTCATTAACTTTTAAAAAATTTTTAAAACTTTAAAAAATATATTTTCTTTAAAAAGTGATGCAATCAAAAATTTAAAACTCTAAACTATGTATTATTTTTCCCTTTTTTAAAATAAAAGCAATTAGCAATTAAATGACTCAACTTTTGAACTGAAAAAGATATAAAACTGGGGGTTAAACAAGGTATCACCCCGTACCGAGACCGAGACGATCCCTTTTGATAGTCTCGCCCAGTCTCGTCTCGTGTGAAGCCCCCTTTTAAAAGGTCCTACACCAAAACAAAATACAATTTAAAAAAATAAAGGGGGTTTTAAGTTAAGCCCTTTAAAAACCAATCCCCGGGGCTTAGTTTATTTTACATTTTTTTTTTTGTTAAAAGGAAAGCCAAAAAGTGATTTTTTAAAAATTTAAGATTACCTTCAAATTATAAAATAGTACAAGCAAATATATATATAAATATATTTGGGATATATATATATATGTGTATATATTTAAATTGCATAATAAAAAAAAAGGATAAACCTTAAGGGTTTCACAAAAACTTTTAACACTGGGGACATGTTTCGCCACACTGTCCATCATCAGGCAAATTAATATTAAAATTAAAATTTTCAAAAATTAAACTATTTAGTTTTGGGGGAAACTAGTTTAAAGGTGAAAATTGAGCAATGAATTTTTTAACTTCTACCTGTCTTTTAAAAAATTACCCCTTTTTGAAATTAGGTGTTTTTTTCCCAAAAGATTCTAATATTTTTGGGTTTATATTTTTTTTTAAATTTATTAAAATTTTTAAAATTTTAAAAAATTTTAAAAAAATGTATTTATTTAAATATAATTGGTAAGTTATGGAAAAAGTTTTTTGGTTATTAAGGCAAGAAAATCTTGGTCTTTTTTAAAAATTTTTGAAGAGATCAGCTAGTTTTTTAAATTTAAAAAATTCACCGCCCTCGGCCTCAATCTGTTGAAATAAATGAAAACATTTAACGATAAAGGGGGGTTTCTTTTCAAATCCTGTCTTTTTCTTTTATGTCATCTTTTAACAAAAGAAAAACTTTTTGGGGGAAAGCCCAAAAGTTTTAAAATAAGACAAAAACCCCCTTTTTTTAAATTAAGAAACAACAAACAAATTTGGAAAAAATTTTTAAAAAATGTTGTGACTTGGAAAAAAACCCAAAATAGTTTTTAAAAACTTAAGAAAAAAGGGGAAAAGAAATAAGTCTAAAATTTAATTTTAATTCGGCGTGTTTGTTTATTTTAACATATAAAAGACAAATTAAATTATTTTATATTTATAAACAAAGGACAAACTTGAAAAGGACACATATTGTTTCGTTAAGATACTAAGCAATTTAGAAACCTAGACGACTGCCAAAAGAGATTTTTTGTGCTTTACCTTCCTATGTCAATTTTGGGCACGTGTTGTTTTATGACACAACCTTTTATGTTATTTAGTTGATTACGCTAATCTTCATTACTGTTAGTGGGTAGAACTGCATAGAAAAGTGATTCAATCGTATAAATAGAAGCACGTTTTAAGTTTACTACGCTCATTTCAGATTAAATCAAATAGTGACCTACACGCAACTCCAGTCAATCTGGTTTAACTTCTCCACTATTGATCAAGAATCTACCTTAAACATTTAATATATTTTTAGTACCTTAGGTAAAGTAGCAAATTCCTCTTTTAAGTAAAAATACTATTTACTCATGATCTTTATCAAAATGCATAGTTTACCAATTTAATAAACATAAATTTGTGTTTTGCACAGATTAGTTATGGAATGTGGATTGAATCTTACAACTAAATTTGCACGCAGTGCATTATATCTGCACAATTGTTGCGAATATTTTAGGAGTAAGATGCAATTAGTTGTGCTACTTATGAGAAAGAATGTCACATTCGCAAACCGCCAACGCGACACTTGCTTTCATATTTCGAAAACGAGTTATGAGTTATGTGGCATTCATTTTAGATTATTCTAAAAATTTTTGAAATGTTCCTGAATTCAATTTAATTTAAATCGAATGAATTATATCTCCAAAATATGAAAATATAATTTTAAATATTTAAAAAAAAATTTTTTTTTTGTTCTAGGTAGTTCTGCAACATCCCCGGTTAATTAAAAAGTTTTGGGGAAATAAATATAGATCAATGATGATATGTAAGGGGTATTGCCCTTTATTCTTTTATTTAAACAAAATAGTTAAAAGTAATTTTAAACAACAAAACAGTAATTCAATACATACAATATGCATACCCCAAGTGATCAAAAAGGAAATTTTTGGAGGTGAAAAAACCCTTTTATCAAGGAAAAAAAACCAAAAACTAAAAAACCAATAAAAATCTGATATAATGATAAAACAAACTTTTTTGAAAAAAATTTTTTTTAAAACCAGGAAGCTATTTTCTATTTTCAATAATTTATTTGAAGGATTTTAGAAAGATTAGGTGGCATCTACATCTATATACCCAATTTTTTTGGGTCGGGGGCAAAAATGATCCTCTTTTTCGTAGGGAATTTAAACCAACACTAGGGAAAATAACGGGAAATTTAAATACCGTGTAAACAAACCTGACCCCTATTACATTTAAGCTTCCGAAATCATAAATCTAAACTTCAGTTTTTTTAAAAAAACGAGATATATGACATTTCATCAAACAGCGTAGTGGTATTGCAATATTTTAAAAAAACGTTTTTTTATATTAAAGAAAATATATTTTACTCCTGATAGAAAAACTTATAGTAAAAATTTTAATTATTTTTGAATGGATTTCCGTTTATTGTTGCTACAATAATTTTTGTTGGTTTTTTTTTTGTTCTGAATTCTTAAAATTTTTTAAATTTCTCAACTTGTTTGATAAATCGTAGATTTGCAAAAGATCTCCAAACGTTCATTGTTGATTTAAGATATTGTTATTTGTTTAACAACTTGTTTTTTTAATACTAGATTTTTTTTGCATTTCTTTTTTAGTATGTCAACGGTGTTCGGGGTGTTTTTCATCTTTATTAACTTTTTATTAAATCCCAAAAATCGTGCAATACTTTCCCCTCGGGAAAAATCAATATATGCGTACATTTTATTTCACATTTATTGTTTTTAAATTTGCATCTAGAAAAGTATGCATTATTTTTAACTCTTTTAATTTTATTAATAAAAAAATTTTTGAATATGTTATATCATGGTACCGTTGGTATTAATTTCAGGGTTAATATAAAATTTGTTACATCCTTCTTCGTTTTGGTATTGCATTGTATGTTTCAAAGTTAGTTAGCCCAGCATACTCTTTTTTTATGTCTAAAGTATTAGGGGAATCACTTTTTCTTAATTTTCTTTCCCCCCTTAAAAAAAACGTATGCGGTAATGTTCCGTTAACTGTTATGAATTAATTTTACACTGATTTATAAAGAAAAACAAAAAACATAAATGACCGCAATTTATCGTTAAAATTTTTTATAGCAATGTTATTTTTTTCATTTCTTTTATTTAAATTTAAAAAATTTTACAACCCCAAAGGGGGTTTTTAAATTTCCAAAGTATCAAAGTATTTAAAAAAATTTCCCAAATTTTTTGATATAGTCCCAAATTTTTCCGGTTTTTAAAAATATTTAAATTTTTAAAATCCGTTTCATGTTTTCGATCCCTAAA
>NW_027046927.1:0-19123 GCF_025399875.1 Dalotia coriaria | reverse complement strand
AAAAAAAAAGGCTTATTTTTTAGCAAACAGCAGGTTTTGAGTTTAATCTGCGTTTCGCAAACAGCATAAAATAAATTTTATTATTCGTTTTATTAATATTCTCTAAAACGATTTCAACGATCTAAAATGTTAAAATGCTTATTTTGCAAAACAGCACGTTTTGAGTTTAATCTGCGTTTTAACGCGTAAAACAGCATAAAAACACGAAATTTTATTATCGTTTTTTTGTTTATTTGAACGATTTCAACGATTTTGCTTGAAAATGCTTTTTAGCAAAACAGCACGTTTTGAGCTTTAATCTGTTTTAACGGAAAACAGCATAAAAACGACGAATTTTTATTATTCGTTTTTAATAGGCCCTTAACGATTTCAACGATTAAAATGCTTGAAAAGTTATTTTAGAAAACAGCACGTTTTGAGCTTTATTCGCGTTTAACGCGTAAAAACAGATAAAACGACGAAATTTTTATTATTCGTTTTATTTTATTGCGCTATTTGAACGATTTCACGATCTAGAAAGCTTGAAAATGTTATTTTGCAAAACAGCAGGTTTTGAGTTTAACGCGTTTAACGCGTAAAACAGCATAAAACGACGAATTTTTATTATTCGTTTTTATTAATATTGCTTCTTTTTGAACGATTTAAACGATCTAAAATGCTTGAAAATGCTTTTTTTGGCAAAAACAGCACGTTTTGAGTTTAATCTGCGTTTTAACGCGTAAAAAAAAGCAAAAAAAACCGACAAAATTTTTATTATTCCGTTTTTTATTAATATTGTTTATTTGAACGATTTAAAACGATTTTCCCAAAAATGCTTTTTTTGAAAACAGCACGTTTTGAGCTTTAATCGTTTTTTAACCGCGAAACAGGAAAAAAAACGACAAAATTTTTATTATTCGTTTTTATTAATATTGCTTCTATTTAAAACGATTTTTTAAACGATCAAAAATTTTGAAAATGTTTATTTTAGCAAAACAGCACGTTTTGAGCTTTAATCTGCTTTTTAACGCGTAAAAAGCATAAAAACGACAAAATTTTTTTTAAATTCGTTTTTTTTAAATTTGCTTCTATTTGAACGATTTCAACGATCTAAAATCTTAAAAATGCTTATTTTAGCAAAACAGCACCGTTTTGAGCTTTAATCGCGTTTTAACGCGTAAAACAGCATAAAACACAAAATTTTTATTATTTTTTTTTATTAATATTGCTTCTTTTTGGGAACGATTTCAACGATCAAAAAATTTGAAAATTTTTTAATTTTAGAAAAAACAGCACGTTTTGAGTTTTTAATCTGCGTTTAACGCGAAAAACAGCATAAAACGACGAATTTTTTTTTTAATTTTTTTTTAAATATTGCTTCTATTTGAACGATTTCAACGATCAAAAAATCTTAAAAAATGCTTATTTTTAGCAAAACAGCACGTTTTGAGTTTTAATCGCTTTTTAACGCGTAAAACACAAAAAAACGACGAAATTTTTTTTTTTGTTTTTAATTAAAAGCTTCTTTTTTGAAGGGATTTAAAACGATCTAAAATGCTTGAAAATGTTTAAATTTTTCCGGTTTTGAGTTTTAATCTGCTTTTTTTAACGCGTAAAACAGCAAAAAACGAGGGAATTTTTTTATCTTTTTTTTATTAATATTGCTTCTATTTGAACGTTTTCCCAACGATCTAAAATGTTTGAAAATGCTTTTTTTTGGCAAAACAGCACGTTTTGATTTTAATCTGGTTTTAACGCGAAAACACAAAAAAAACGACAAAATTTTTTATTATTCGTTTTTATTAATATTGCTTCTTTTTGGGAAACGATTTCAACGTTTCAAAATGCTTGAAAATGCTTTTTTTTGAAAAACAGCACGTTTTGAGTTTTAATCTGCGTTTTAACGCGAAAAAAACAGCAAAAAAAAGACAAATTTTTTTATTATTCGTTTTAAATTATTGCTTCTTTTTAAAAATTTTCGCAAAAAAATCCCGAAAATCCCATTTTGCAAAACAGCACGTTTTGATTTTTAAATTTTTGCGTTTTAACGCGTAAAACAGCATAAAAACGACGAAATTTTTATTATTCGTTTTATTTTTTTCGTCTTTTTGGGGATTTCAACATTTTAAAAATGCTTAAAAAATTGTTTATTTTGCAAAACAGCACTTTTTGAGTTTTAACCTGCTTTTTAAACGCGTAAAACAGCAAAAAAACACAAATTTTTATTATTCGTTTTTATTAATATTGCTTCTTTTTTAACGATTTCAACGATTTTAAAATGCTTAAAAAATGTTTATTTAGAAAAAACAGCACGTTTTGTTTTTTAAATTCTGCGTTTTAACGCGTAAAACAGCATAAAAACGACAAAATTTTTTATTATTCGTTTTTTTTTTAAAAAGGCCTTTTTGCCCGTTTTCAAATGATCTAAAATGTTTTAAAAATTTTTTATTTTAGAAAAAACAGCACTTTTTTGAGTTTTAAATTCTGCGTTTTAACGCGTAAAACAGCAAAAAAACGAGGGAAATTTTTATTATTCGTTTTTTTTTTATTGCTTCTTTTTTGAACGTTTTCCCAACGATCAAAAAAGCTTGAAAATGCTTATTTTAGAAAAAACAGCACGTTTTGAGTTTTTAATCTGCGTTTTAACGCGTAAAAAAAAAGCATAAAAAACGACGAAATATTTATTATTCGTTTTTATTACTATTGCGTCTATTTGAACGATTTCAACGATTTAAAAATGCTTGAAAATGCTTATTTTAGCAAAAACAGCACGATTTGAGCTTTATTCTTGCGCGTTTTAACGCGTAAAACAGCATAAAACGGTCGAATTTTTTATTAGTCAGTTTTTATTAATATTGCGTCTATTTGAACGACTTTTTAACGACAAAATGCTTCGGAAAATGCTTATTTTACAAAACAGCACGATTTGAGCTTTAATCTGCGTTTTAACGCGTAAAAACAGCATAAAACGACGAAATTTTATTATTCGTTTTATTACTATTGCTTCTATTTGAACGATTTCAACGATCTAAAATGCTTGAAAATGCTTATTTTAGCAAAACAGCACGTTTTGAGCTTTAATCTGCGTTTTAACGCGTAAAAACAGCATAAAACGACGAATTTTATTATTCGTTTTTTTAATATTGCTTCTATTTGAACGATTTCAACGATCTAAAAATGCTTGAAAATGCTTATTTTGTGCTAAAAACAGCACGTTTTGAGCTTTTAATCTGCGTTTTAACGCGTAAACAGCATAAAAAACGACGAATTTTATTATCTGTTTTATTAATATTGCGTCTATTTGAACGATTTCAACGATCTAAAATACTTGAAAAATGCTTATTTTAGCAAAACAGCACGTTTTGAGTTTTAACCGCCAGTTTTAACGCGCAAAACAGCATAAAAACGACGAAATTCTTTTTATTATTTTGTTTTTATTAATATTGCGTCTATTTGAACGATTTCAACGATCTAAAATGCTTGAAAATTTTGTTATTTTAGCAAAACAGCACGTTTTGAGCTTTTAATCTGCGTTTAACGCGTAAAACAGCATAAAACGACGAATTTTTATTCCGCTTTTATTAATATTGCTTCTATCGAACGATTTCCAACGATCTAAAATGCTTGAAAATGCTTATTTTAGCAAAACAGCACGTTTTGAGCTTTAATCTGCGTTTTAACGCGTAAAACAGCATAAAAACGACGAAATTTTTATTATTCGTTTTTATTAATATTGCGTCTATTTGAACGATTTCAACGATCTAAAAATGCTTTGAAAATGCTTATTTTAGCAAAAAACAAAGCACGTTTGAGCTTTACCCGCGCTTTAACGCGTAAACAGCATAAAGTTCACGAAATTTTTATTATTCGTTTTTATTAATATTGCTTCTATTTCCGAACGATTTCAACGATTCAAAATGCTTGAAAATGCTGATTTTAGCAAAACAAGTACCGTTTTTGAGTTTTAACTGCGTTTTAACGCGTAAAACAGCATAAAAAACGACGAAATTTTTATTATTCGTTTTTATTAATATTGTTTCTATTTGAAACGATTTCAACGATCTAAAATGCTGAAAATGCTTATTTTAGCAAAAAACAGCACGTTTTGAGCTTTAATCTGCGTTTCTCGCATCGCGTAAAACAGCATAAAACGACGAATTTTTTATTATTCGTTTTTATTAATATTGCTTCTATTTGAACGATTTCAACGATCTAAAATGCTTGAAAATGCTTATATTAGCAAAACAGCACGTTTTATTTTAATCTGCGTTTTAACGCGTAAAACAGCATAAAAACGACGAATTTTTATTATTCGTTTTTATTAATATTGCGTCTATTTGAACGATTTCAACGATCTAAAATACTTGAAAATGCTTATTTTAGCAAAACAGCATCAGTTTTGAGCTTTAATCAGCGTTTTAACGCGTAAAATGTTAATAAAAAACGACGAAATTCTTGGCTATTTGTTTTTATTAATATTGCGTCTATTTGAACGATTTCAACGATCTAAAATGCTTGAAAAATGCTTATTTTAGCAAAACAGCACGTTTTGAGCTTTAATCTGCGTTTTTAACGCGTAAAACAGCATAAAAACGACGAATTTTATTATTCGTTTTTATTAATATACGTTTCATTTGAACGATTTCAACGATCTAAAATGCTTGGAAAAATGTTTATTTTAGCAAAAAACAGCAATGAAGTTTTGAGCTTTTAATCTGCGTTTTAACGCGTGGTGAACATCATAAAAACGATGAAATTTTATTATACGCTTTTATTAATATTGCTTCTATTTGAACGATTTCAACGATCTAAATGCTTGAAAATGCTTATTTTAGCAAAAACAAGCACGTTTTGAGCTTTAATCTCGCGTTTTAACGCGTAAAACAGCATAAAACGACGAATTTTTTATTATTCGTTTTTATTAATATTGCGTCTGCCTGAACGATTTCAACGATCTAAAATGCTTGGAAATGCTTATTTTGCAAAACAGCACGTTTTGAGCTTTAATTCGCGTTTTAACGCGTAAAACAGCATAAAACGACGAATTTTTATTATTCGTTTTTATTAATATTGCTTCTATTTGAACGATTTCAACGATCTAAAATGCTTGAAAATGCTTATTTTAGCAAAAACAGCACGTTTTGAGTTTAATCGCCGTTTTAACGCGTAAACAGCATAAAAACGACGAAATTTTTATTATTTGTTTTTATTAATATTGCGTCTATTTGAACGTGATTTCAACGATCTAAAATGCTTGAAAATGCGCTTTTATTTTAGCAAAACAGCACGTTTTGAGCTTTAATCTGCGTTTTAACGCGTAAACAGCATAAAAACGACGAATTTTTATTATTCGTTTTTATTACTATTGGCTCTTATTTGAACGATTTCAACGATCTAAAATGCTTCTGGAAAATGCTTTATTTTAGCAAAACAGCACGTTTTGAGCTTTAATCTGCGTTTTAACGCGTAAAACATCATAAAAACGACGAAATTTTTATTATTCGCTTATTAATATATTGCTTCTATTTGAACGATTTTAACGATCTAAAATGCTTGGAAAATGCTTATTTTAGCAAAACAGCACGATTTATTTTAATCTGCTTTAACGCGTAAAACAGCATAAAAAACGACGAAATTTTTATTATTCGTTTTTACAATATTGCGTCTATTTAACGATTTCAACGATCTAAAAATGCTTGAAAACGCGTATTTTAGCAAAACAGCACGTTTTGAGCTTTATTCTGCGTTTTAACGCGTAAAACAGCATAAAACGACGAAATTTTTATTATTCGTTTTTATTTTATTGCGTCTATTTGAACGATTTCCAACGGTCTAAAATGCTTGAAAATGCTTATTTTAGCAAAAATACTACGTTTTGAGCTTTAATCTGCGTTTTAACGCGTAAAACAGCATAAAACGACGAATTTTATTATTCGTTTTTATTAATATTGCTTCTATTTGAACGATTTCAACGATCTAAAAATGCTTGGAAATGCTTATTTTAGCAAAACAGCACGTTTTGAGTTTAATCTGCGTTTAACGCGTAAAACAGCATAAAAACGACGAATTTTTTTATTATTCGTTTTTATTATTGTTTTATTTGAACGATTTCAACGATCTAAAAATGCTTGAAAATGCTTATTTTGAAAGCAAAACAGCACGTTTTGAGCTTAATCTGCGTTTTAACGCGTAAAACAAAAGCATAAAACGACGAATTTTTTATTATTCGTTTTTATTAATATTGCGTCTATTTGAACGATTTCAACGATCTAAAATATTTGAAAATGCTTATTTTAGCAAAAACAGCACGTTTGAGCTTTAATCAGCGTTTAACGCGCAAAACAGCATAAAAGACGAAATTTTTAATATTTGTTTTTATTAATATTGCGTCTATTTGAACGTGATTTCAACGATCTAAAATGCTTGAAAATGCTTATTTTAAAGCAAAAACAGCATGTTTTGAGCTTTAATCTGCGTTTTAACGCGTAAAACAGCATAAAACGACGAATTTTTTATTATTCTTTTTATTTTTATTGCGTCTATTTGAACGATTTCAACGATCTAAAAATGCTTGAAAATGCTTATTTTGTGCTAAACAGCACGTTTTGAGCTTTTTAATCTGCGTTTCAGCGTAAAACAGCATAAAAACGACGAAATTTTATTATTCTTTTATTTTTATTGCGTCTATTTGAACGATTTCAACGATCTAAAATGCTTGAAAATGCTTATTTTAGCAAACAGCACGTTTTGAGTTTTAATCTGCGTTTTAACGCGTAAAACAGCATAAAACGACGAATTTTTATTATTTTTTATTTTATTGCGTCTATTTGAACGATTTCAACGATCTAAAATGCTTGAAAATGTTTATTTTAGCAAAACAGAAAGCACGTTTTGAGTTTTAATCTGCGTTTTAACGCAAAACAGCATAAAAACGACGAATTTTTTTATTATTCGTTTTATTAATATTGCTTCTATTTGAACGATTTCCCCAACGATCTAAAATGCTTGAAAATGCTTATTTTAGCAAAAACAGCACGTTTTGAGCTTTAATCTGCGTTTTAACGCGTAAAACATCATAAAAACGACGAAATTTTTATTATCTGCTTTTATTAATATTGCTTCTATTTGAACGATTTCAACGATCTAAAACGCCTGAAATGTATTTTAGCGCAAAACAGCACGTTTTGAGCTTTAATCTGCGTTTAACGCGTAAAACAGCATAAAACGACGAAACTTTTATTATTCGTTTTTACATTATTATGTCTATTTGAACGATTTCAACGATCTAAAAATGCTTGAAAATGCTTATTTTAGCAAAACAGCACGTTTTGAGCTTTAATCTGCGTTTAACGCGTAAAACAGCATAAAAACGGCGAATTTTTTATTATTCGTTTTATTAATATTGCTTCTATTTGAACGACGATCTAAAATGTTTGAAAATGCTTATTTTTACAAAACAGCACGTTTTGAGCTTTTAATCTGCTTTAACTCGTAAAACAGCATAAAAACGACGAATTTTTTATTATTCGCTTTTTATTAATATTGATTCTGGCCGGAACGATTTCAACGATTCAAAATGCTTGAAAATGCTTATTTTGCAAAACAGCACGTTTTGAGCTTTAATCTGCGTTTAACGCGTAAAAACAGCATAAAACGACGAATTTTTATTATTCGTTTTTATTAATATTATGTCTATTTGAACGATTTCAACGATCTAAAATGCTGGAAAATGCTTATTTTAGCAAAACAGCACGTTTTGAGCTTTAATCTGCGTTTTAACGCGCAAAACGGCATGCAAAAATGACGAATTTTTTTATTATTATTCATTTTTATTAATACGTTTCTATTTAAACGATTTCAACGATCTAAAAATGCTTTGAAAATGCTTATTTTAGCAAAACAACAGCATGTTTTGAGCTTTAATCTGCGTTTTAACGCGTAAAACAGCATAAAAACGACGAATTTTTATTATCTGCTCTTTTTATTACATTGCTTCTATTTGAACGACTTCAACGATTTAAAAATGCTTGAAAATGCTTATCGGCAAAACAGCACGATTTGAGCTTTAATCTGCGCTTTAACGCGTAAAATGTTAATAAAACGTGACGAAATTTTTGTATTATTCGTTTTTATTAATATTGCGTCTATTTGAACGATTTCAACGATCTAAAAATGCCGGAAAATGCTTATTTTAGCAAAATACACGTTTTGAGTTTCATTCCGCGTTTTAACGCGTAAAACAGCATAAAAACGACGAAATTTTATTATTCTTTTTATTTTTATTGCGTCTATTTGAACGATTTCAACGATCTAAAAATGCTTGAAAATGCTTATTTTAGCAAACAGCACGTTTTGAGCTTTAATCTGCGTTTTAACGCGTAAAAACAGCATAAAACGACGAATTTTATTATTCGCTTTATTACTATTGCTTCTATTTGAACGATTTCAAACGATCTAAAATGCTTGAAAAATGCGCTTATTTTAGCAAAAACAGCACGTTTTGAGCTTTAATCTGCGTTTTAACGCGTAAAACAGCATAAAAACGACGAATTTTTATTATTCGTTTTATTAATATTGCGTCTATTTGAACGATTTGCACGATCTAAAATATTTGAAAATGCTTATCGCAGCAAAACAGCACGTTTTGAGTTTTAATCAGCGTTTTAACGCGTAAACAGCATAAAAACGACGAAATTTTTGCCACATTTGTTTTAATATTGCGTCTATTTGAACGTGACTTCAACGATCTAAAATGCCGGAAAATGCTTATTTTAGCAAAACAGCACGTTTTGAGCCTTAATCTGCGTTTTAACGCGTAAAATATATAAAAACGACGAATTTTATTATTCGTTTTATTAATATTGCTTCGACGGAACGATTTCAACGATCTAAAAATGCTTGAAAATGCTTATCGAAAGCAAAACAGCACGTTTTATTTTAATCTGCGTTTTAACGCGTAAAACATCAAGTAAAAAAAACGACGAAATTTTTTATTATTCGCTTTTATTAATATTGCTTCTATTTGAACGATTTCACCGATCTAAAATGCTTGAAAAATGCTTATTTCAGCAAACAGCATGTTTTGAGTTTTAATCTGCGTTTTTAACGCGTAAAACAGCATAAAACGACGAATTTTTTATTATTCGTTTTTATTAATATTGATTCTTATTTGAACGATTTCAACGATCTAAAATGCTTGGAAAATGCTTATTTTAGCAAAAACAGCACGTTTTGAGCTTTAATCTGCGTTTTAACGCGCGTAAACAGCATAAAAACGACGAATTTTTTATTATTCGTTTTTATTACTATTGCGTCTATTTCCGAACGATTTCAACGATCTAAAATGCTTGAAAATGCTTTATTTTAGCAAAAACAGCACGTTTTGAGCTTTAATCTGCGTTTTAACGCGTAAAACAGCATAAAATGACGAATTTTTTATTATTCATTTTTATTAATATTGCTTCTATTTAAACGATTTCAACGATCTAAAACGCTTAAGTACGCTTATTTTAAAGCAAAACAGCACGTTTTGAGTTTTAATCTGCGTTTTAACGCGTAAACAGCGATAAAACGACGAATTTTTATTATTCGTTTTTATTAATATTGTTTTACGGAACGACTTCAACGATTTAAAATGCTTGAAAATGCTTATTTTGTAGCAAAAACAGCACGATTTGAGCTTAATCTGCGTTTTAACGCGTAAAACAGCATAAAACGACGTAAATTTTTATTATTCGTTTTTATTAATATTGTCTACGGAACGATTTCAACGATGTAAAATGCCGGAAAATGCTTTATTTGCGCAAAAGTTCGGCGCACGCTTGAGTTTCGGCTCTGCGTTTTAACGCTGCAAAACAGCATGAAAACGACGAATTTTTATTATTCTTTTTTATTTTTATTGCGTCTATTTGAACGATTTCAAACGATCTAAAATGCTTGAAAAATGCTTATTTTAGCAAAAACAGCACGTTTGAGCTTTAATCTGCGTTTTAACGCGCAAAACAAGCATAAAAAACGACGAAATTTTTATTATTCTTTTTATTTTATTATGCGTCTATTTGCATTTCAACGATCTAAAATGCTTAAAAATGCGCTTATTTTAGCAAAACAGCACGTTTTGAGCTTTAATCTGCGTTTTAACGCGTAAAACAGCATAAAACGGACGAATTTTTTATTATTCTTTTTATTTTTATTGCGTCTATTTGAACGATTTCAACGATCTAAAAAATGCTTAAAAATGCTTATTTTAGCAAAACAGCACGTTTTGAGTTTTAATCTGCGTTTTAACGCGTAAACAGCATAAAAACGACGAATTTTTTATTATTCGTTTTTATTAATATTGCTTCTATTTGGAACGATTTCAACGATCTAAAATGCTTGAAAATGCTTATTTTAGCAAAAAACAGCATGTTTTGCGCTTAACGGCGTTTTAACGCGTAAACAGCATAAAAACGACGAATTTTTATTATTCGTTTTTATTAATATTGCTTCTATTTGAACGATTTCAACGATCTAAAATGCTTGAAAATGCTTATTTTAGCAAAACAGCACGTTTTGAGTTTTAATCTGCGTTTAACGCGTAAAACAGCATAAAAACGACGAAATTTTTACGGTTCGTTTTTATTAATATTGCGTCTATTTGAACGATTTCAACGATCTAAAATGCTTGAAAATGCTTATTTTAGCAAACAGCACGTTTTGAGCTTTAATCTGCGCGTTTTAACGCGTAAAACAGCATAAAAATGACGAATTTTTTATTATTCGTTTTTATTAATATTGCTTCTATTTGAACGATTTCAACGATCTAAAATGCTTTCTGAAAATGCTTATTTTAGCAGCAGCACGTTTTGAGCTTTAATCTGCGTTTTAACGCGTAAACAGCATAAAAACGACGAAATTTTATTCGTTTTATTAATATTGCGTCTATTTGAACGATTTCAACGATCTTAAAATGCTTGAAAATGCTTTTATTTCCAGCAAACAGCACGTTTTGAGCTTTAATCTGCGTTTTAACGTGTAAAACAGCATAAAAACGACGAAATTTTTATTATTCGTTTTTATTAATATTGCTTTATTTGAACGATTTCAACGATCTAAAATGCTTTGAAAATGCTTATTATTTTAGCAAAACAGCACGTTTTTGAGCTTAATCTGCGTTTTAACGCGTAAAAATGTTAAACACGAATTTTATTATTCGTTTTTTATTAATACTGCTTCTATTTGAACGATTTCAACGATCTAAAAATAAATGCTTGAAAATGCTTATATTTTAGCAAAACAGCACGATTTGAGCTTTTAATCTGCGTTTTAACGCGCAAACAGCATAAAAACGACGAATTTTTGGCTTATTCGTTTTTATTAATATTGCGTCTATTTGAACGATTTCAACGATCTAAAAATACTGAAAATGCTTATTTTCAGCAAAACAGCACGTTTTGAGCTTAATCAGCGTTTTAACGCGTAAAACAGCATAAAAACGACGAAATTTTTATTATTTGTTTTTATTAATATTGCGTCTATTTGAAATCGATTTCAACGATCTAAAATGCTTGAAAATGCTTAATTTTAGCAAAACAGCACGTTTTGAGCCTTAATCTGCGTTTAACGCGTAAAACAGCACATAAAAACGACGAATTTTTTATTATTCGTTTTTATTAATATTGCCTATTTGAACGATTTCAACGATCTAAAAATGCTTGAAAATGCTTTTATTTTAGCAAAAACAGCACGTTTTGAGCTTTTAATCCGCGTTTTAACGCGTAAAACATCATAAAAACGACGAAATTTTTATTATTCGCTTTTTATTAATACGTTTATTTGAACGATTTCAACGATCTAAAATGCTTGAAAAATGTTTATTTTAGCAAAAACAGCATGTTTTGAGCTTTGACCAGGCCGAACGCGTAAACAGCATAAAACGACGAATTTTATTATTCGTTTTATTAATATTGCTTCTATTTGAACGATTTCAACGATCTAAAATGCTTGCGCCTTATTTTGTGGAAACAGCACGTTTTGAGCTTTAATCTGCGTTTTAACGCGTAAAACAGCATAAAAAACGATGAAATTTTTATTATTCGTTTTTGTTAATATTGCGTCTATTTGAACGATTTCAAAACGGATCTAAATGCTTGAAAATGCTTATCGCAGCAAAACAGCACGTTTTGAGCTTTTAATCTGCGTTTAACGCGTAAAACAGCATAAAAATGACGAATTTTTATTATTCGTTTTTATTAATATTGCTTCTATTTGGAACGATTTCAACGATCTAAAATGCTGAAAATGCTTATTTTAGCAAAAAAAACAGCACGTTTTGAGCTTTATTCTGCGTTTTAACGCGTAAAACAGCATAAAACCACGAAATTTTATTATCGCCTTTTATTTTATTACGTCTATTTTGAACGATTTCAACGATCTAAATGCTGAAATTGCTGGATTTTAGCAAAACAGCACGTTATGAGCTTTTAATCTGGCGCTTTAACGTCAAGGCCAAAACGACGAAATTTTATTATTCGTTTTTATTAATATTGCTTTATTTGAACGATTTCAACGATCTAAAATGCTTGAAAATGCTTATTTTGTGCAAAAACAGCACGTTTTGAGCTTTAATCTGCGTTTTAACGCGTAAAACAAAAGCATAAAACGACGAATTTTTATTATTCGTTTTTATTAATATTGCTTCTATTTGGAACGATTTTAAACGATCTAAAATGCTTGGAAAATGTTTATTTTGTGCTAAAACAGCACGTTTTGAGTTTTAATCTGCGTTTTAACGCGTAAACAGCATAAAAACGACGAATTTTATTATTCGTTTTTATTAATATTGCGTCTATTTGAACGATTTCCAACGATCTAAAAATACTGGAAAATGCTTATTTTAGCAAAAACAGCACGTTTTGAGCTTTAATCAGCGTTTAACGCGCAAAACAAGCATAAAAAACGACGAAATTTTTATTATTTGTTTTTATTAATATTGCGCCTATTTGAACGATTTCAACGATCTAAAATGCTTGAAAATGCTTATTTTAGCAAAAACAGCAATGTTTTGAGCCTTAATCTGCGTTTTAACAACGCGCAAAAACAGCATAAAACGACGAATTTTTTATTATTCCGTTTTTATTAATATTGCTTCTATTTGAACGATTTCCAACGATTCAAAATGCTTGAAAATGCTACTGAGCAAAACAAGCACGTTTTGAGCCTTAATCTGCGTTTTAACGCGTAAAACAGCATAAAAACGTGACGAATTTTTATTATTCGTTTTTATTAATATTGCTTCTATTTGAACGATTTCAACGATCTAAAAATGCTTGAAAATGCTATTTTGTGCCAAAAACAGCACGTTTTGAGCTTTAATCTGCGTTTTAACGCGTAAAACATCATAAAAAAACGACGAAATCTTTTTGTATTATTCGCTTTTTATTAATATTGCTTCTATTTGAACGATTTCAACGATCAAAAAATTTTGAAAATGTTTTTTTAAAAAAACAGCACGTTTTGAGCTTTAATCTGCTTTTTAACCGAAAAACAGCATAAAAAACGACAAATTTTTTTATTATTCGTTTTTATTAATATTGTTCTATTTGAACGATTTCAACGATCAAAAAATGCTTGAAAATGCTTTTTTTAGCAAAACAGCACGTTTTGAGTTTTAATCTGCGTTTTAACGCGTAAAACAGAAAAACGCAATTTTTTTATTATTTTTTTTTTATTAATATTGCTCATTTAACGATTTCAACGATCAAAAAATTTAAAATTTTTTTAAAAACAGGTTTTTTTTTAACCTTTTTAACGCTAAAAAAATTTAAAAATCGTTTTTATTATTTTTTTTTTAAAATTTTTTTCCATTTAAAAATTTAAATAAAAAATTTAAAAAAAGCTTTTTTTAGAAAAAAACAGCATTTTTTGATTTAAATTCGTTTTAAAAGAAAAAAAAAGACGTTTTTTAATTTTTCTTTTTTTAAAATTTTGTTTTTTAAAACCCCAAACGTTAAAAAAGCAAAATGCTTTTTTTAGCAAAAAAATTTTGGTTTTTAATTGCTTTTAACCCCAAAAGAAAAAAGGAAATTTTATTTTGGGTTTTAAAACGTTATTTAACGTTTAACGCTAAAAAGCTTAAAAGCTTTTTTTTTAAAAAATTTTATTTTTTTGCTTTTTTAAGGGGTAAAACACAAAAAAAACCGGAAATTTTTAACCCTTTTTTTTTTATTCGTTTTTTAAGAAAACAAAAAAAAAATTTAAAATCCTTTTTTTTAAAACGGTTTTGACTTTAACGGTTTTAAAAGCTAAAACCCAATAAAAGCAAAACTTTTTTATTAATTTGCTTTTTTTTAACGTTTTAACGAAAAAATTTTTTAAAATCTTTTTTTAAAAAACCCTTTTGACTTTAACGGTTTTAAGCTAAAAAAATAAAAACGACGTTTTTTATTATTTTTTTTTTAAAAGCTTTAAACGTTTTAACGACAAAATTTAAAATCTTTTTTAAAAAAAAGCACTTTTGACTTTAACGGTTTTAAGTAAAACAAAAAAAACAAAATTTTTTTAGTTTTTTTAATTTGTTTTTTTTTAACGATAACGACAAAATTTAAAATGTTTTTTAAAAAAATTTTTTTGACTTTAACGTTTTAAGCTAAAAAATAAAAAACAATTTTTTATTCTTTTTTTAAATTTACCTTTTTAACGACAACTTAAAATCTTAAAATTTTTTTTTCAAAAAACTTTTTACTTTTAATGCTTTTAAGCTAAAAAGCAAAAACACAATTTTATTATTCTTTTTTAAAAAAGCTTAAAACGATTTAACGTTAAAAATTGCGCTATTTTTGAAAAGATTTTTAGTTAAATTTTTAAGCTAAAAAGCAAAAACGACGTTTTTATTATTCGTTTTTATTAATATTGCTTCTATTTGAACGATTTCAACGATCTAAAAATGCTTGAAAATGCTTATTTTAGCAAAACAGCACGTTTTGAGCTTTTAATCTGCGTTTTAACGCGTAAACAGCATAAAACGACGAAATTTTTATTATTCTTTTTATTAATATTGCGTCTATTTGAACGATTTCAACGATCTAAAATGCTTGAAAATGCTTATTTTAGCAAAACAGCACGTTTTGAGCTTTAATCTGCGTTTTAACGCGTAAAACAGCATAAAAACGACGAAATTTTTATTATTCGTTTTTATTAATATTGCTTCTATTTGAACGATTTCAACGATCTAAAATGCTTGAAAATGCTTATTTTAGCAAAACAGCACGTTTTGAGCTTTAATCTGCGTTTTAACGCGTAAAACAGCATAAAAACGACGAAATTTTTATTATTCGTTTTTATTAATATTGCTTCTATTTGAACGATTTCAACGATCTAAAATGCTTGAAAATGCTTATTTTAGCAAAACAGCACGTTTTGAGTTTTAATCTGCGTTTTAACGCGTAAAACAGCATAAAAACGACGAAATTTTTATTATTCGTTTTTATTAATATTGCGTCTATTTGAACGATTTCAACGATCTAAAATGCTTGAAAATGCTTATTTTAGCAAAACAGCACGTTTTGAGCTTTATTCTGCGTTTTAACGCGTAAAACAGCATAAAAACGGCAGAAATTTTATTATTCTTTTTTATTTTTTTATTGCGTCTATTTGAACGATTTCAACGATCGAAATGCTTGAAAATGCTTATTTTTAGCAAAACAGCACGTTTTGAGCTTTTAATCTGCGTTTTAACGCGTAAACAGCATAAAACGACGAATTTTTTTATTATTCGTTTTTATTAATATTGCTTCTATTTGAACGATTTCAACGATCTAAAATGCTTGAAAATGCTTATTTTAGCAAAACAGCACGTTTTGAAGGCTTTTAATCTGCGTTTAACGCGTGCAAACGCTTATAAAAACGACGAAATTTTTTATTATTCGTTTTTATTAATGTGCGTCTGTTGAACGATTTCAACGATCCTAAAATGCTTGAAAATGCTTATTTTTAGCAAAGCAGCACGTTTTGAGCTTTAATCTTACGTTTTAACGTGTAAAACAGCATAAAACGACGAAATTTTTTATTATTCGTTTTTATTATTGCTTTATTTGAACGATTTCAGCGATCTAAAATGCTTGAAAATGCTTATTTTAGCAAAACAGCACGTTTGAGCTTTAATCTGCGTTTTAACGTAAAACAGCATAAAAACGACGAAATTTTTTATTATTCGTTTTTATTAATATTGCTTCTATTTGAAGACGATTTCAGCGATCTAAAATGCTTGAAAATGCTGATTTTAGCAAAACAGCACGTTTTGAGCTTTAATCTGCGTTTTAACGCGAAAAGCAGCATAAAAACGACGAAATTTTTATTATTCGTTTTTATTAATATTGCTTCTATTTGAACGATTTCAACGATCTAAAATGCTTGAAAATGCTTATTTTAGCAAAACAGCACGTTTGAGCTTTAATCTGCGTTTTAACGCGTAAAACAGCATAAAACGACGGGCGCATTATTCGTTTTTTTATTAATATTGCTTCTATTTGAACGGTTTCAACGATCTAAAATGCTTGAAAATGCTTATATTAGCAAAACAGCACGTTTGAGCTTTAATCTGCGTTTTTAACGCGTAAAACAGCATAAAAAACGACGAATTTTTATTATTCGTTTTTATTAATAATGCGTCTATTTGAACGATTTCAACGATCTAAAATACTTGAAAATGCTTATTTTAGCAAAACAGCACGTTTTGAGCTTTAATCAGCGTTTTAACGCGTAAACAGCATAAAACGACGAAATTTTTTATTATTTGTTTTATTAATATTGCGTCTGTTGAACGATTTCAACGATCTAAAATGCTTGAAAATGCTTATTTTAGCAAAACAGCACGTTTGAGCTTTAATCTGCGTTTTTAACGCGCGTAAAACAACATAAAACGACAATTTTATTATTCGTTTTTATTAATGTTAGCCTACTATTTGAACGATTTCAACGATCTAAATGCTTGAAATGCTTATTTTAGCAAAACAGCACGTTTGATCTTTAATCTGCGTTTTAACGCGTAAAACATCATAAAACACGAGCAATTTTTATTATACGCTTTTATTAATATTGCTTCTATTTGAACGATTTCAACGATCTAAAATGTTTGAAAATGCTTATTTTGTAAAACAGCACGTTTGAGCTTTTAATCTGCGTTTAACGCGTAAAACAGCTTATAAAACGACGAATTTTTTATTATTCGTTTTTTACATTAATATTGCGTCCTGTTGAACGATTTCAGCGATCTAAAATGCTTGAAAATGATTATTTTAGCAAAAACAGCACGTTTTGAGCTTTAATCTGCGTTTTAACGCGTAAAACAGCATAAAAACGACGAATTTTTATTATTCGTTTTTTTATTAATATTAGCTCTATTTGAACGATTTCAACGATCTAAATGCTTGAGAGATGCTTATTTTAGCAAAACAGCGTTTTGAGGCTTTATTCTGCGTTTTAACGCGTAAAACAGCATAAAAACGACGAAATTTTATTATTCGTTTTTTATTAATAATTGCGTCTATTTGAGCGATTTCAACGATCTAAATGCTTGAAAATGCTTATTTTGAAAACAGCGTTTTGAGCTTTTAATCTGCGTTTAACGCGTAAAGAGCATAAAATGACGAATTTGGCACGGCCTTCGTTTTATTAATATTGCTTCTATTTAAGCGATTTTAACGATCTAAAATGCTTGAAAATGCTTATTTTAGCAAAACAGCGTTTTGAGCTTTAATCTGCTTTTTTAACGCGTAAAACAGCATAAAAACGACGAATTTTTATTATTCGTTTTTTTTAATTTGCTTCTATTTGAACGATTTCAACAAAATAAAATGCTTGAAAATGCTTATTTTAGCAAAACAGCACGTTTGAGCCAAATCTGCTTTTTAACGCGAAAAACACATAAAACGACGAATTTTTATTATTCGTTTTTTATTAATATTGCGTCTATTTGAACGATTTCAACGATCTAAAATCCTTGAAAATGCTTATTTTAGCAAAACAGCACGTTTGAGCTTTAATCGCTTTTTAACGCAAAAACAGCATAAAACGACAAAATTTTTTATTTGTTTTTATTAATGTACGTCTATTTGAACGATTTCAACGATCTAAAATGCGAAAATGCTTATTTTAGCAAAACAGCACGTTTGAGTTTTTAATCTGCGTTTTAACGCGTAAAACACAAAAAAACGACGAATTTTTATTATTCGTTTTTATTAATATTGCTTCTATTTGAACGTTTCAACGATCTAAAATGCTTGAAAATGCTTATTTTAGCAAAACAGCACGTTTGAGCTTTAATCTGCGTTTTAACGCGTAAAACACATAAAACGACAAATTTTATTATTCGTTTTTATTAATATTGCTTCTTTGAACGATTTCAACGATTAAATGCTTGAAAATCTTATTTTAGGAAAACAGCACGTTTTGAGCTTTAATCTGCGTTTTAACGCGTAAAACACATAAAACGAGAATTTTATTATTCGTTTTTATTAATATTGCGTCTTTGAACGATTTCAACGATCTAAAGCGAAAATGCTTATTTTAGCAAAACAGCACGTTTTGAGCTTTATTCTGCTTTTTAACGCGTAAAACAGCATAAAAACGACAATTTTTATTATTCGTTTTTTATTTTATTCCCGTCTATTTGAACGATTTCAACGGTCTAAAAGGGCGAAAAGCTTATTTTAGCAAAACACCACGTTTTGAGCTTTAATCTGCGTTTTAACGCGTAAAACAGCATAAAAACGACGAATTTTTATTATTCGTTTTTATTAATATTGCTTCTATTTGAACGATTTCAACGATCTAAAATGCTTGAAAATGCTTATTTTAGCAAAACAGCACGTTTTGAGCTTTAATCTGCGTTTAACGCGTAAAACAGCATAAAACGACGAATTTTTATTATTCGTTTTTTATTAATATTGCTCTATTTGAACGATTTCAACGATCTAAAATGCTTGAAAATGCTTTTTTTAGCAAAACAGCACGTTTTGAGCTTTAATCTGCGTTTTAACGCGTAAAACAGCATAAAACGGCGAATTTTTTATTCGTTTTTATTAATATGCTCTTTGGATTTCAACGATCAAAAATGTTTGAAAATGCTTTTTTTAAACAAAACAGCACTTTTTAAAACCCTTTA
>NW_027046926.1:0-19125 GCF_025399875.1 Dalotia coriaria | reverse complement strand
ATTTTAAAAAGAATAAAAACGCATTTTAAATAAACGTTAAAAATTGTCTATGCTGTTTTACGCGTTAAAATCGCAGTTAAGCTAAAACGTACGTTTTCAAAATAAAGCATTTTCAAGCATTTTAGATCGTTGAAATCGTTTCAAATGAAGCAATATTATTACAAAACGAATAATAAAAAATTCGTGTCATGCTGTTTTACGCGTTAAAACGCAGATTCAAAGCTCAAACGTGCTGTTTGCTAAAATAAGCATTTTCAAAGCATTTTAAGATCGTTGAAATCGTTCAAATGGACGCAATATTAATAAAAACGAATAATAAAATTTCGTCGTTTTTATGCTTTTACGCGTTAAAACAGATTAAATGTAAAAACGAGCATTTTAAAATAAGCATTTTAAAGCATTTAGATCGTTGAAATCGTTTCATAGACGCAATAAAATAAAAACGAATAATAAAAATCGTCGTTTTTAATGCTTGCATTTTACGCGTTAAAACGCAGAATAAAACTCAACTGCTTTTCTAAAATAAAGCATTTTCAAGCATTTTTAGATCGTTGAAATCCGTTGAAATAGACGCAATATTAAAACGAATAATAAAAATTTCGTCGTTTTTATGCTGTTTTACGCGTTAAGAACGCAGATTAAACTCAAAACGTAACTTTTTAAAATAAAAGCATTTTTCAAGCATTTTTAGATCGTTGAAATCGTTCAATAAAGCCAAACTATTAATAAAAACGAATAGCAAAAATTCGTCGTTTTATGCTGTTTTACGCGTTAAACGCAGATTAAAGCTCAAAACGTGCTGTTTTGCTTTATAAGCATTTTCAAGCATTTTAGATCGTTGAAATACGTTCAAATAGACGCAATAAAATAAAAAACGAATAATAAAATTTCGTCGTTTTAATGCTTAATTTGACGCGTTAAAACGCAGAATAAAAACTATATGCTGTTTTGCTTAAAATAAGCATTTTCAAACATTTAGATCGTTGAAATCGTTCAAATAGACGCAATATTAATAAAACGAATACAAAAATTTCGTCGTTTTAATGCTGTTTTCGTTAAAACGCAGATTAAAAACTCAAAACGATGCTGTTTTGCTTTAAAATGCATTTTCAAGCGTTTTAGGATCGTTGAAATCGTTCAAAATAAGCAATATTAATAAAAACGAATAATAAAAATTCGTCATTTACGCTATAAAACGCAGATTAAAACTTTCAAAACGTTGCTGTTTTACTTAAAAATAAAGCATTTCAAAAGCATTTTGATCGTTGAGATCGTTCAAATGACGCAATAAAATAAAAACGAATAAAAAATTTCGTCGTTTTATGCTGTTTTTACGCGTTAAAACGCAGAATAAAGCTCAAAACGATGCTGTTTTGCTAAAATAAGCATTTTCAAGCATTTTAGATCGTTGAAATCGTTCAAATAGAAGCAATATTAATAAAAACGAATAATAAAAAATTCGTCGTTTTTATGCTGTTTTACGCGTTAAAACGCAGATTAAAGCTCAAAACGTGCTGTTTTGCTAAAATAAGCATTTTCAAGCATTTTTGATCGTTGAAATCGTTCAAATGGACGCAATAAATAAAAACGAATAATAAATTCGTCGTTTTTATGCTGTTTTACGCGTTAAAACGCAGATTAAAGCTCAAAACGTGCTGTTTTGCAAAATAGCATTTTCAAGCATTTTTAGATCGTTGAAATCGTTCAAATAGACGCAATAAAATAAAACGAATAATAAAAATTTCGCGTTTTCATGCTGTTTTCGCGTTAAAACGCAGAATAGACGCAATAAAAAAAAAACGTTAAAAAAATTTGTTTTTTTTTATGCTTTTTTTACGCGTTAAAAAACGCAGAATAAAGCTCAAAACGTGCTTTTTTGCTAAAAAAAAGCTTTTTAAAGCTTTTTTAGATCGTTGAAATCGTTCAAATAGACGCAATATTAATAAAAACGAATAAAAAAAATTTTCGTCGTTTTTATGTTTGTTTTACGCTTTAAAAAAGGCAGTTTAAAAACTCAAAACGTGCTGTTTTGCTAAAATAATCATTTTAAACCCATTTTTAGACCCTTTGGGCCCCGTTCAAAAGAAGCAATATTAAAAAAAAAACGAATAAAAAAATTCGTCGTTTTAGGGCTTTTTTACGCTTTAAAAAACGCAGATTAAAGCTAAAAACTTGGCTTTTTTTGCTAAAAAAAAAGCATTTTAAAGCTTTTTTAGATTGTTAAACCCGGTTTCAAAAAAGACGCAATAAGGGCCCAAAAAAACGAATAAAAAAAAATTCGTGTTTTATGCTTTTTTTACGCGTTAAAACGCGTTTAAAAACTAAAAAACGTGTTGTTTTGAAAAAAACTTTTTAAGCTTTTTAATTTGAAATCGTTCAATAGACGCAAAAAAAATAAAAAAAAATAAAAAAAAATTCGTCTTTTTTTTATGCTTTTTTTTTCGCGTTAAAACGAAAATTTAAAAATTTTAAAAACGTGCTGTTTTACTAAAATAAGCTTTTTAAAATTTTTTTAGATCGTCGAAATCTTTTCAAATAGAAAAAATATTAAAAAAAAACGAATAAAAAAAAATTCGTCGGTTTTTATGCTTTTTTTACGCGTTAAAACGCAGTTTAAAAACTCAAAACGTGCTTTTTTGCTAAAAAAAAAAGCATTTTCAAGCATTTTAGATCTTTGAAACCCCGTTCAAATGGACGCAATTTTTAAAAAAAAGGGAATAATAAAATTTCGTCTTTTTTAGGGCTGTTTTACGCTTTAAAGGGCGGTTAAAAACTCAAAACGTGCTGTTTTGCAAAATAAGCTTTTTTAAAACTTTTTTAAGGGGGGTTGAAATCGTTTCAAATAGAAGAAAAATTAAAAAAAAACAAATAAAAAAAATTTCCCGTCGTTTTTTATGCTGTTTTACGCGTTAAAACGCAGTTTAAAAATCAAAACGTGCTTTTTTTGCAAAAATTTACGCATTTTCAAGCATTTTAGATCGTTGAAATCGTTCAAATAGACGCAATATTAATAAAAACGAATAAAAAAAAATTCGTCTTTTTTTATGTTTTTTTGCTTTAAAAAACCAGATTAAAGCTCAAAACGTGCTTTTTTTTGCTAAAATAAGCTTTTTTCAAGCTTTTTTAGATCGTTGAAATCTTTCCCAAATGAAGCAATATTAATAAAACCCCGAATAAGCGGGGTAAAGTTAAGTAAACCCCCGGGCGCAAACCCTCACAATATCGCTAAAACGATATTTTTACTAAACCCATTCAAGTAAATGGGGGGTTTTTTGTCAAGCCTGATGTGGGATAGCTTTTGGCCATTGGGGGAAAAAAATAAGCACACCTACTGGCTTGACAAATCCCTTAACCTCCATGGCCATAAACAAACTGGCATAATTTCCCGGAACCAAGTATTGTCAGCTCCACCTAACGGGGGGGCTGAAGTTATCAACAAGCCAAAAATTGAAATACAATGGTAGGTATTCGAGAGGGTGAGTATAAGCTGAGTAAAGTTAAGTAAACACTTACTGTACGCTATACCCCCCACAATATCGCCAAAACGATATTTTTCCCAAACCATTTTCAAGTCAATGCAAAATATTTTTTCAAGCCCAATGGGATAGCTATTTCGACCATTGGGAATTTTTATCAGCCCATCGGAAGCGACAAAATTTGGGATTGACCCAAAATTTTTTAAAAAATTTCGTTTTGTGAAAGGTTAGCATTACGGGAAATTTCCAAGCCTTTCCCCCTTCCTTATCCCCCAAAAACCCGTCTCCCCCGTTGGCAAACGCCTCGGGTATAAAAGTTAGCTAAAAATGGCTTGGGGTCAAACCCGGGATTTTGTGAAACCCCGGGGTAAAGCTGAAGCGAAAATACTGCATTGCTGCGTAAAAAATTTTTTTAAAAACCCTTTTTTTTGGGGAATTTTTAAACGCCGTGTTTACCCTTTTTCTCGCTTTTTCGTACTTTTCCCACCATTTGTATTTCCCCAAAAAAGAATAATAAAAAAAACCCGTTTTTTTTGCTTTTTTTTACGCGTTAAAACGCAGATTAAAAACCAAAACGTGCTTTTTTCTAAAAAAAAGGGATTTTTCCCGCATTTTTAGATCGTTGAAATCGTTCAAATAGACGCAATAAAAAAAAAAAAAACGAATAATAAAAAAATTTCGTCGTTTTTTGCTGTTTTACGCGTTAAAACGCAGAATTAAGCCCAAATGTGCTTTTTGCTAAAAAAAAGCATTTTCAAGCATTTTAGATCGTTGAAATCGTTCAAATAGACGCAATATTAAAAAAAAACGAATAAAAAATTTCGTCGTTTTTATTTTTGTTTTCGCGTTAAAACGCAGATTAAACTCAAAAGGGCTGTTTTGCAAAATAAAGTTTTTCCCAAAAGATCGTTAAAACCGTTCAAATTGGAAATATTAAAAAAACAAATTTAAAAAAAATTCGTCTTTTTTTTATTTTTGTTTTACGCGTTAAAACGCAGATTATATTTAAAAAACGTGCTGTTTTGCTAAAATAAGCATTTTCAAGCATTTTAGATCGTTGAAATCGTTCAAATAGACGCAAAAAAAATAAAAACGAATAAAAAAAAATTTCTTTTTTTATGTTGTTTTAGGGTTAAAAAGCGGGAATAAACTCAAAACGTGCTTTTTTGCTAAAATAAGCATTTTCAAGCATTTTGGTTTTGAAATGTTCAAATAGCGCAATATTAATAAAAACGAATAAAAAAAAAATTTCGCCGTTTTTATGCTGTTTTACGCGTTAAAACGCAGATTAAAGCTCAAAACGTGCTGTTTTGCTAAAATAAGCATTTTCAAGCATTTTAGATGTTGAAATCGTTCAAATAGAAGCAATATTAAAAAAAACGAATAAAAAAAAATTCGTCGTTTTATGCTGTTTTACGCGTTAAAACGCAGTTAAACTCAAAACGTGCTTTTTTTTAAAATAAGCCAAACATTTTAGATCGGAAACGTTCAAATGAACAATATTAATAAAAACAATAAAAAAAAATTCGTCTTTTTTTATGGTTTTACGCGTTAAAACGCAGATTAAACCAAAACGTGCTGTTTTTTAAAAATAAGCATTTTCAAGCTTTTTTTAGATCGTTGAAATCGTTCAAATGGACGAAATATTAATAAAAACGAATAATAAAAATTTTGTCGTTTTTTGTTTTTACGCGTTAAAACGCAGTTTAAAAAACCAAAACGTGCTGTTTTCCCAAAATAAGCATTTTCAAAGCTTTTTAAAATCGTTGAAATCTTTCAAATAGACGCAAAAAAAAAAAACGAATAATAAAAATTTCGTCTTTTTTTCTGTTTTCGCGTTAAAACGCGAATAAAGCTCAAAACGTGCTTTTTTTGCTAAAAAAGCATTTTCAAGCATTTTAGATCGGTGAAATCGTTCAAATAGACGCAATTTTAAATAAAAACAAAAATTAAAAATTTCGTCGTTTTTGTGCTTTTTACGCTTTAAAAACGCAGATTAAAGCTCAAAACGTGCTTTTTTTTAAAAAAATAAGCATTTTAAATTTTAGATCGTTGAAATCGTTCAAATAGAAGCAATATTATAAAAACGAATAATAAAAATTCGTCGTTTTTTTTTTTTACGCGTTAAAACGCTATTAAAGCTAAAAACGTGCTGTTTTGCTAAAATAAGCTTTTTCAAGCATTTTAGATCGTTGAAATCGTTCAAATATACGCAAAAAAAAAAAAACGAATAAAAAAATTTCGTCTTTTTTATGCTGTTTTACGCGTTAAAACGCAGAAAAAACCCCAAATTGCTGTTTTGCTAAAATAAGCATTTTCAAGCATTTTAGATCGTTGAAATCGTTAAAAGACGCAATATTAATAAAAACGAATAAAAAAAATTTTTTTTTTTTACTTTTTTTACGCGTTAAAACGCGATTAAAGCTCAAAACGTGCTGTTTTGCAAAATAAGCATTTTCAAGCTTTTTTAGATCGTTGAAATCGTTCAAATAGAAGCAATATTAATAAAAACGAATAAAAAAAATTCGTTGTTTTTATGTTTTTTTACGCGTTAAAACGCAGAAAATAAAAACGTGCTGTTTTGCTAAAATTACATTTTCAAGCATTTTAGATCGTTAAAACCCGTTCAAATAGACGCAATAAAATAAAACAATAAAAAAAAATTTTCGTCGTTTTTTGCTTTTTTACGCTTTAAAAACGCAGAATAAAGCTCAAAACGTGCTGTTTTGCTAAAATGCATTTTCAAGCATTTTAGATCGTTAAATCGTTCAAATAGAAGCAATATTAAAAAAAAAACGAATAATAAAAATTCGTCGTTTTATGTGTTTACGCGTCAAAACGCAGATTAAACTCAAAACGTGCTGTTTTGCTAAAATGTTTTCAAGCTTTTTTAGATCGTTGAAATCGTTCAAATAGACGCAATATTAATAACGAATAAGATTGAAATACAACAGTACAATAGTATTTCAATCTTACGTTTGCTTGAGTTAACTTCAGTCTCCACCGTTAGTGGAGCTGACAATACTTCTGGCGTCTTGAATAATAAGCCAGTTGTATATACGTTATGAAAGTAGTGGTCATCGCAGCACGGTCGCCACAGTAGGCGTGCTGGATGAGACCTCTAATGGTCGAAACAGCTATCCACATCAGGCTTCGACAAATACTTCCTTGCATTGACTTGCAAATGGTTTAGTAAAAATATCGTTTAGCGATATTGTGAGGGTATAGCGTACAGTAAGTGTTTACTTAACTTCTACCGTTTATATCACCCTCCTCGTACCACGCAATTACTGTATTTCAATCTTGGCGTTTGCTTGAGCTAATTTCCAGTCTCCAACCGTTGTGGGTGGAGCTGACAATACTTCTGCACTAATAATAAGCCAGTTGTATATATACGCCATGGCAGGCTCGATCGCAGTATTTGCTGGCTTTCAGTAGTGGTGTGCTGGATGAGACCTCTAATGCGGTCGAAATAGCTATCCACATCAGGCTTGACAAATACTTGTATTGACTCTGCAATGGTTTAGTAAAATATCGTTTTGGCGATATTGTGAGGGTATAGCGTACAGTAAGTGTTTACTTAACTTTACTCAGCTATACTACCCCTCCTCAAAAATTACCTACCATTGTGGTTTCAATCTTGCGTTTGCTTGAGCTTGACCCCTGGCAGTCTCCACCGTTAGTGGAGCTGACAATATTCTGCGTCTTGAATAATAAGCCAGTTGTATATACGCCATGGCAGGTCATCGCAGCATTTGTCAAGCCAGTAGGTGTGCTGATGAGACCCTCTAATGGTCGAAATAGCTATCCACATCATAGGCTTGACAAATACCTACTGATCTTTCCGGTAATGGTTTAGTAAAATATCGTTTTGGCGATATTGTGAGTGGGTATAGCGTACAGTAAGTGTTTACTTAACTTTACCTCAAAAAAACGAATAATAAAAAAATTCGTCGTTTTTATAAGCGTTTTACGCGTTAAAAAACGCAGATTAAAGCCTCAAAACGTGCTGTTTTGCTAAAATAAGCATTTTCAACCATTTTAGATCGTTGAAATCGTTCAAATAGAAGCAACATTAAAAAAACGAATAATAAAAATTTCGTCGTTTTATGTTGCTTTACGCGTTAAAACGCAGATCAAAACGTGCTGTTTTGCTAAAATAAGCATTTTCAAGCATTTTAGATCGTTGGAAATCGTTTAAATAGAAGCAATATTGTTAAAAAACGAATAATAAAAAATTCGCCCATTTTATGTTGTTGTTTTACGCGTTAAAACGCAGATTAAAGCTCAAAACGTGCTGTTTTGCTAAAAATAAGCATTTTCAAGTATTTTAGGATCGTTGAAATCGTTCAAATAGACGCGCAATATTAATAAAAACGAATAATAAAAAATGTCGCGTCGTTTTTGCATATGCTGTTTACGCGCGTTAAAACGCGCAGATTAAAAGCTCAAATCGTGCTGTTTTGCTAAAATAAGCATTTTCTACGCATTTTAGATCGTTGAAATCGTTCAAATAGAAGCAATATTAATAAAAAAACGAATAATAAAAAAATCTGTCGTTTTATGCTGTTTTACGCGTTAAAAACGCAGATTAAAGCTCAAAACGTGCTGTTTTGCTAAAATAAGCATTTTTCAAGCATTTTAGATCGTTGAAATCGTTCAAATAGACGCAATATTAATAAAAACAAATAATAAAAATTTCCTGTCGTTTTATGCTGTTTTACGCGTTAAAAAACGCTGATTAAAGCTCAAACGTGCTGTTTTGCTAAAATACATTTTTCAAGCATTTTAGATCAAGCTGAAATCGTTCAAATAGACGCAAAAATTCAATAAAAACGAATAATAAAAATTTCTGTCGTTTCTTATGCTGTTTTACGCGTTAAAACATTGCGATTACAGAAGCTCAAACGCTGTTTTGCTAAAATAAGTATTTTTCAAGCATTTTTAGATCGTTGAAATCGTTCAAATAGAAGCAATATAATAAAAACGAATAATAAAAAATTCGTCGTTTTATGTTGTTTTACGTACAAAATCGGTGATTAAAGCTCAAAAACGTGCTGTTTTGCTAAAAATAAGCATTTTCAAGCATTTTTAGATCGTTGGAAATCGTTCAAATAGACGCAATATTAATAAAAACAAATAATAAAAAATTTCTGTCGTTTTATATGCTGTTTTACGCGTTAAAACGCGTTGATTAAAGCTCAAACGTGCTGTTTTGCTGCTAAAATAAGCATTTTCAAGCATTTTAGATCGTTGAAATCGTTCAAATAGACGTGCAATATTAATAGTAAAAACGAATAATAAAATTTCGTCGTTTTTATGCTGTTTTACGCGTTAAAAACGCAGATTAAAAGCTCAAAACGCGTTGTTTTGCTGCTAAAATAAGCATTTTCAAGCATTTTAGATCGGCAGAAATCGTTCAAATAGAAGCAATATTAATAAAAACGAATAATAAAAAAATTCGTCGCTTTTATGCTGTTTTACGCGTTAAAACGCAGATTAAAAGCTCAAAACGTGCTGTTTTGCTAAAAATAAGCATTTTCAAGCATTTTAGATCGTTGAAATCGTTCAAATAGACGCAATATTAATTAAAACAAATAATAAAAAATTTCGTCGTTTTTATGCTGTTTTACGCGTTAAAACGCTGATTAAAGCTCAAAACGTGCTGTTTTGCTAAAATAAGCATTTTCAAGCATTTAGGATCGTTGAAATCGTTCAAATAGACGCAATATTAATAAAACGATAAATAAAAAATTCGTCGTTTTATGCTGTTTTTTACGCGTTAAAACGTGCTGATTAAAGCTCAAACGTGCTGTTTTGCTAAGTAAAATAAGCATTTTCAAGCATTTTTAGATCGTTGGAAATCCTTTCAAATAGACGCAATATTAATAAAACGAATAATAAAAATTCGTCGTTTTATGCTGTTTTACGCGTTAAAAACGCAGATTTAAGCTCAAACGTGCTGTTTTGCTAAAATAAGCATTTTCAAGCATTTTAGATCGCTGAAATCGTCTTTCAAATAGAAGCAATATTAATAAAAACGAATAGTAAAAATTCGTCGTTTTATGTTGTTTACGCGTTAAAACGCGTAGATTAAAAGCTCACAAACGTGTTGTTTTGCTAAATAAGCATTTTCTAAAACATTTCTGATCGTTGAAATCGTTCAAATAGAAGCAATATTAATAAAAACGAATAATAAAATTCGTTTGCCTTTACGTTTTACGCGTTAAACGCAGATTAAAGCTCAAAACGCTGTTTTATAAAATAAGCAATTTCAAGCATTTTAGATCGTTGAAATCGTTCAAATAGACGTGCAATAAAAAATAAAAAACGAATAATAAAAATTCTTGCCGTTTTTATGTTGTTTTACGCGTTTAAACGCAGAATACCAAACGCGCTGTTTTGCTAAAATAAGACAAGCATTTTAGATCGTTGAAATCGTTCAAATAGAAGCAATATTAATAAAAAACGAATAATAAAAAAATTCGTCATTTTATAAGTTGTTTACGCGTTAAAACGTGTAGATTAAAGCTCAAACGTGCTGTTTTGGCTAAAATAAGCATTTCTGAAGTACATTAGATCGCTGGAAATCGCTGTTCAAATATGACGCGTAAATATTAATAAAAACGAATAATAAAATTTCTGTCAAGTTTTATGCTGTTTTACGTGCGTTAAAACGCAGATTAAAGCTCAAAACGCTATATATAAAATAAGCATTTTCAAGCATTTTAGATCGTTGAAATCGTTCTAAATAGAAGCAATATTAATAAAAAACGAATGAATAAAAATTTCTGTCGTTTTTATGTTGTTTACGCGTTAAAAACGTATTAAAGCTCAAACGTGTTGTTTTGTTAAAATAAGCAATTTCAAGCATTTAGATCGTTGAAATCGTTCAAATAGACGCAATAAAAATAAAAACGAATAATAAAATTTTGCCGTTTTATGTTGTTTTACGCGTTAAACGCAGATTAAAGCTCAAAACGTAGTTGTTTTGCTAAATAAGCATTTTCAAAGCATTTTAGATCGCTGAACCGTTCGTAGAAGCAATATTAATAAAAACGAATAATAAAAATTTCGTCGGTTTTATGCTGTTTCACGCGTTAAAACGCAGATTTTAAAGCTCAAACGTGCTGTTTTGCTAAAATAAGCAATTTCCAAGCATTTTGTGATCGTTGAAATCGTTCAAACAGACGCAATATTAAGGGCACAATTTGTGACGACTTAAAATGCAATATTTTTTGGAATTCAAATATAAAGGAAACTACAGTGAATGCACCTATTTAAAAATTTGAGGGTACATTTATACATGTTTTGTGAATACACAGTAAATTTTTGGAAATAAAATATTAATTAGTTTTGAAATGATACGCGATCTCCGGCGGCGCCAAAGAAAAAAGGTCCTTCCACTGCTGGCGTGATTGCAGCCTTCCGTCGATAAAACCAAACAGAAAGAATTCTTCTTAAATTTAAAATCCTATTTTTCTATATACATGATCTCGGCGAACAAAAATCAAAAATTGACAAAATGGCGGTATTTTAATAAAAGTTAAATTTTTCCTGTAAATTTTGTCGCTTTTTGCCTGTCAAAATTGATTTTTTAATCAGATCATAAAATTGGAGGGTCATTGTATGGAGAACTATATAGAGGAGATGCAAAAATTTGATAGCGATCGGATCATTTGTCTTCGAGTAATCATGCCAGCAAATTCGAAAATGCTGTTTCGAGAAAACACGTTTAAAGATAAATGCAACTATCTAACTGCCGAGCGGCTACTCTTCAAAATGGCAGTTACTCAAAACTATTTGTGATATCAAGCCAAAAATTTTAGTATGTCATTTATAAAGGCTGCGGCAACCTATCGAAATATGGTAAAAAAATTTTCGGATTTTTTGTACCACACTAGGTGTGCCTTAATAAAAACGAATAATAAAAATTTCGTCGTTTTGTATGCTGTTTTACGTTAAAACGCAGATTAAAGCTCAAAACGTGCTGTTTCTATAAAATAAGCATTTTCAAGCATTTTGTGATCGTTGAAATCGTTCGGGGCCAGAAGCAATATTAATAAAAAACAATAAAAATTCGTCGTTTTTATGCTGTTTTACGCGTTAAAAACGCAGATTAAATCTCAAAACGCTGTTTGCTAAAAATAAGCATTTTCAAGCATTTTTTAGATCGTTGAAATCGTTCAAATAGACGCAATAAAAAATAAAAACGAATAATAAAAATTTCCGTCGTTTTTATGCTGTTTTACGCGCTAAAAACGCAGAATAAAGCTCAAAACGTGCTGTTTTGCTAAAATAAGCATTTTCCTTTCAAGCATTTTAGATCGTTGAAATCGTTCAAATAGACGCGCAATATTAATAAAACAAATAATAAAATTGTCGTTTTTATGCTGTTTTACGCGTTAAAACGCAGATTAAAGCTCAAATCGTGCTGTTTTGCTAAATAAGCATTTTCAAGCATTTTAAATCGTTGAAATCGTCGCTAAATAGAAGCATATTACTAAAAACGAATAATAAAAATTCCGTCGTTTTATGCTGTTTTACCGCTAAAACGCAGATTAAAAGCTCAAAACGTGCTGTTTTGCTAAAATAAGCATTTTCGCTTTTAGATCGTTGAAATCGTCTAAATAGACGCACAGTAAAAACGAATAATAAAAATTTCGTCGTTTTATGCTGTTTTACGCGTTAAAACGCAGAATAAAGCTCAAAACGTGCTGTTTTGCTGCTAAAATAAGCATTTTCAAGCATTTTAGATCGTTGAAATCGTTCAAATAGACGCAATATTAATAAAAACGAATAATAAAAATTCGTCGTTTTATGCTGTTTTACGCGCTAAAACGCACATTAAAAGCTCAAAACGTGCTGCTTGCTAAAATAAGCATTTTCGCTACATTTTAGATCGTTGAAATCGTTCAAATAGAAGCAATATTAAAAAAAAAAAAAAACGAATAATAAAAATTTCGTCGTTTTATGCTGTTTTACGCGTTAAAACGCAGATTAAAGCTCAAACGTGCTGTTTTGCTAAAAGCATTTTCAAGCATTTTAGATCGTTGAACCGTTCAAATAGAAGCTACCATTAATAAAACAAATAATAAAAATTCGTCGTTTTTATACAGCCGTTTACGCGTTAAAACGCAGATTAAATCTCAAACGTGCTGTTTTATACAAAATAAGCATTTTCAAGCATTTTAGATCGTTGAAATCGTTCAAATAGACGCAATAAAAATAAAAACGAATAATAAAAATTTCGTCGTTTTTATGCTGTTTTACGCGTTAAACGTGAACAAAAGCTCAAAACGTGCTGTTTTGCTAAAATAAGCATTTTCAAGCATTTTAGATCGTTGAAATCGTTCAAATAGACGCAATATTAATAAAAACGAATAATAAAAAATTCGTCGTTTTTATAAAGCTGTTTACGCGTTAAAACGCAGATTAAAAGCTCAAAAACGTGCTGTTTTGCTAAAATAAGCATTTTCAAGCATTTTAGATCGCTGGAAATCGTTCAAATAGAAGCAATATTAAAAAAAAACGAATAATAAAATTTCTGTCGTTTTATGCTGTTTACGCGTTAAAACGCAGATTAAAAGCCTTCAAACGTGCTGTTTGCTAAAATAAGCATTTTTCAAGCATTTTAGATCGTTGAAATCGTTTAAATAGAAGCTAGCATTAATAAAAACGAATAATAAAAAATTCGTCATTTTATGCTGTTTTACGCGCGTTAAAACGCAGATTAAAGCTCAAAACGTGCTGTTTTGCTAAAATAAGCATTTTCGCTTTTGTGATCAAGCTGGAAATCGTTCAAATAGACGCAATAAAAAATAAAAACGAATAATAAAATTTCTGCCGTTTTTATAAGCTGTTTTACGCGTTAAAACGCAGAATAAAAGCTCAAAATCGTGCTGTTTTGCTAAAATAAGTATTTTCAAGCATTTTAGATCGTTGAAACTGTTCAAATAGACGCAATATTAATAAAAACGAATAATAAAAATTTCGTCGTTTTATGCTGTTTTACGCGTTAAACGCAGATTAAAGCTCTCAAAACGTGCTGTTTTGCTAAAATAAGCATTTTCAAGCATTTTAGATCGGTGAAATCGTTCAAATAGAAGTAATATTAATAAAAAAACGAATAACAATAAAAATCTGTCGTTTTATGCTGTTTTACGCGTTAAAACGCAGATTAAAGCTCAAAACGTGCTGTTTTACAAGGCTAAAATAAGTATTTTCGCCATCTTGTGATCGTTGAAATCGTTCAAACAGACGCACATTAATTAAAACAAATAATAAAAATTTCGTCGTTTTTATGCTGTTTTACGCGTTAAAACGCTGATTGCTCAAAACGTGCTGTTTTGCTGTACCGTTACTTTTCAAGCATTTTAGATCGCTGAAATCGTTCAAACCGATGCACATTAATAAAACGATAAATAAAAAATTCGTCGTTTTATGCTGTTTTACGCGTTAAACGCTGGATTAAAGCTCTCAAAACGTGCTGTTTTGCTAAAATAAGCATTTTCAAGCATTTTAGGATCGCTGGAAATCCTTCAAATATCGCACATTAATAAAAACGAACACAAAATTCGTCGTTTTATGCTGTTTTACGCGTTAAAACGCAGATTTAAGCTCAAAACGTGCTGTTTTGCTAAAATAAGCATTCTTTTCACATTTTAGATCGTTGAAATCGTTCAGCCGAAGCAATATTTAATAAAAAACGAATAATAAAAAATCTTCGTCGTTTTATGCTGTTTTACGCGTTAAAACGCAGATTAAAGCCTGCAAACGTGCTGTTTTGCTAAAATAAGCATTTTCAAGCATTTTAGATCGTTGTAGAAATCGTTCAAATAGAAGCTACATACTAAAAACGAATACAAAAATTTCCTGTCGCATTTCCGCGCTGTTTGGTACGCGTTAAAACGCAGATTAAAGCTCAAAACGTGCTGTTTTGCTAAAATAAGCAATTTCAAGCATTTTAGATCGTTGAAACTGTTCAAATAGACGCAATAAAAATAAAACGAATAATAAAAATTTCGTCGTTTTTATGTTGTTTTACGCGTTTAAACGCAGAATAAAGCGCTCAAAACGTGCTGTTTTGCTAAAATAAGCATTTCTACATTTTAGATCGTTGAAATCGTTCAAATAGAAGCACATAATAAAACGAATAATAAAAAATTCGTCATTTATGCTGTTTTACGCGTTAAACGCAGATTGTGCCTTCCGTAAACGTGCTGTTTTGCTGTAAATAAGCATTTTCAAGCATTTTAGATCGTTGAAATCGTTCAAATAGACGCACACAAAAACGAATAATAAAAATTTCGTCGTTTTATGTTGTTTTACGCGTTAAACGTTATGATTAAAGCTCAAAACGTGCTGTTTTGCTAAAATAAGCATTTTCAAGCATTTTAGACGTTGAAATCGTTCAAATAGAAGCAATATTAATAAAAAAAACGAATAATAAAAAATGTCGTCGTTTCTATAGCTGTTTTTACGCGTTAAAAAACGCAGGTTAAAGCTCAAACGTGCTGTTTTGCTAAAATAAGCAATTTCAAGCATTTTAGATCGTTGAACTGTTCAAATAGAGTAATAAAAATAAAAACGAATAATAAAATTTCGTCGTTTTTATGTTGTTTTACGCGTTAAAACGCAGATTAAAGCTCAAAACGTGCTGTTTTGCTAAAATAAGCATTTTCAAGCATTTTAGATCGTTGAAATCGTTCAAATAGAAGCACATTAATAAAAACGAATACCAAAATTCCTGCCGGTTTTATGTCGTTTTACGCGTTAAAACGCAGATTGCTGGGCTCAAAACGTGCTGTTTTGCTAAAATAAGCAATTTCGCCATTTTGATCGTTGAAATCGTTCAAATAGACGCAATATTAAGGCACACCTAGTGTGACGACTTAAAAACGGCCATTTTTGAATTAAATATAAAGCAACCAGTGAATGCAATCATTTAAAATTTTGAGGGTACATTTATACATGTTTTGTGAATACACAGTAAATTTTTGAAATAAAATATTAATTAGTTTTGAAATGATACGCGATCTCTCGGCGGCGCCAAAGAAAAGGTCCCACTGCTGGCGTGATTGCAGCCTTCTCCGTCGATAAAACCAACAGAAAGAATTTCCTTAAACTAAACTTCTATACACCCTCGGGCGAACAAAAAAATCAAAAATTGACAAAAATGGCGGGTAATTTTGAATAAAAAAAGCTAAATTTTCCCAAAATTTGGTCGTTTTTGCCTGTCAAAATTCGATTTTAATCAGACTGGCAAAATTGAGGGTCATTGCATGGAGAACTATATAGAGATGCAAAAAAATTTGATAGCGATCGGATCACGGTATTCTCGGCGCAATTGCGCCAGCAAATTGAAAAATGCTGTTTCGAGAAAACACGTTTAAAGATAAAATGCAACTATCTAACCGCCGAGCGGCTACTCTTCAAATGGCTGTTACTCAAAAACTATTTCAGATATCAAGCTAAATTTTAGTATGTCATTTTGTAAAGGTATAACCTATCGAAATATGGTAAAAAAATTTTCGATTTTTGAAAATTTCAAGACCAGGTGTTCTTTAATAAAACGAATAATAATGTACCTCTGTCGTTTTATGCTGTTTTACGCGTTAAAACGCAGATTAAGTTCAAAACGTGCTGTTTTGCTAAAAATAAGCATTATAAGCATTTTGTGATCGTTGAAATCGTTCAAATAGAAGCACATTAATAAAAAAAACAAATAATAAAATCTGTCGTTTTTATAAGCGTTTTATGCGTTAAAACGCAGATTTCAACTTCAAACGTGCTGTTTTGCTAAAATAAAGCATTTTCGCGCATTTTAGATCGTTGAAATCGTTCAAATAGACGCAATAAAATAAAACGAATAATAAAAATTCTCTGTCGTTTTTATGCTGTTTTACGCGTTAAAATTCGCAGAATAAAGCTCAAAACGCGCTACCTTTGCTAAAGTACTTTTCGCTAATTTTAGATCGCTGAAATCGTTCAACAGACGCAATATTAATAAAAAACAAATAATAAAATTTCGTCGTTTTATGCTGTTTACGCGTTAAAACGCAGATTAAAGCTCAAATCGTGCTGTTTTGCTGCTAAATAAGTATCAAGCATTTTAAATCGTTGAAATCGTTCAAATGTAGCTAAATATTAATAAAAAACGAATAATAAAAAAAACGAATAATAAAAAATTCGTCGTTTTTTGTGCTGTTTTTACGCGTTAAACGCAGATTAAAGCTCAAACGTGCTGTTTTGCTAAAATAAGCATTTTCGCTTTTAGATCGTTGAAATCGTTCAACAGACGCAATAAAAAAATAAAAACGAATAATAAAAATTTCGTCGTTTTTATGCTGTTTTACGCGTTAAAACGTATGAATAAAAGTCTCAAAATCGTGCGCTGTTTTATAAAATAAAGCATTTTCAAGCATTTTAGATCGTTGAAATCGTTCAAATAGACGTGCAATATTAATAAAAAACGAATAATAAAAAATTCCGTCGCCTTTTTGTATGCTGCTTTACGCGTTAAAACGCACACAAAGCTCAAACGCTGTTTTGCTAAAATACATTTTCAAGACGATCGCTGAAATCGTTCAACAGAAACAATATTAAAAAAAACGAATTAATAAAAATTCTTGTCGTTTTTATGTTGTTTTACGCGTTAAAACGCCAGATTAAAGTTCAAAACGTGCTGTTTTGCTGCTAAAATAAGCATTTTTCAAGCATTTTAGATCGTTGAAATCGTTCAAATAGAAGCAATATTAATAAAACAAATATAATAAAATTCGTCGTTTTATGCTGTTTTACGCAAGTTAAAACGCAGATTAAATCTCAAACGTGCTGTTTGCTAAAATAAGCATTTTCAAGCATTTTAGATCGTTGAAATCGTTCAACAGACGCAATAAAAATAAAAACGTGAATAATAAAAATTCTGTCGTTTTATGCTGTTTTACGCGTTAAACGCAGAATAAAGCTCAAAACGTGCTGTTTTGCTAAAATAAGCATTTTCAAGCATTTTGATCGTTGAAATCGTTCAAATAGACGCAATATTAATAAAAACAAATAATAAAAATTTCTGTCGTTTTATGCTGTTTTACGCGTTAAAACGCAGATTAAAGCTCAAATCGTGCTGTTTTGCTAAAATAGCATTTTCAAGCATTTAAATCGCTGGAAATAATGTTCAAATAGAAGTAATATTAATAAAAATGAATAATAAAAAATTCGTCGTTTTGCTGTTTTACGCGTTAAACGCAGATTAAAAGCTCAAAACGTGCTGTTTTGCTAAAAATAAGCATTTTCAGTTTTTCTTTGATCAAGTTGAAATCGTTCAAATAGACGCAATAAAAATAAAAAACGAATAATAAAAATTCGTCGTTTTTATAAGCTGTTTTACGCGTTAAAACGCAGAATAAAGCTCAAAAACGTGCTGCCTTTTGCTTAAAATAAGCATTTGCCATTTAGATCAAGTATTGAAATTGTTCCAAATAGACGCATTATTAATAAAAACGAATAATAAAAAATTCGTCGTTTTATGCTGTTTTACGCGCTAAACGCAGATTAAAGCTCAAACGCTGTTTTGCTAAAATAAGCATTTTCAAGCATTTTAGATCGTTGAAATCGTTCAAATAGAAGCAATATTAAAAAAAAAAACGAATAATAAAAAATTCTGTCGTTTTATGCTGCTTTACGCGTTAAACGTAGATTAAAGCTCAAAACGTGCTGTTTTGCTAAAATAAGCATTTTCAAGCATTTTAGATCGTTGAAATCGTTTAAATAGAAGCTACTATTAATAAAACGAATAATAAAAATTCGTCATTTTTATGTTGTTTTACGCGTTAAACGCAGATTAAAGCTCAAAACGTTGTTTTGCTAAAATAAGCATTTTCAAGCATTTTAGATCGTTGACATCGTTCAAATAGACGCACATTAATAAAAACGAATATCAAAAATTTCGTCGTTTATGCTGTTTTACGCGTTAAAACGCCGAATAAAGCCTTTCAAACGTGCTGTTTTGCTAAAATAAGCATTTTCAAGCATTTTAGATCGTTGAAATCGTTCAAATAGAAGCAATATTAATAAAAAAACGAATAATAAAAATCTTGCCGTTTTATGTTGTTTTACGCGTTTAAACGCAGAATAAAGCTCAAACGTGCTGTTTTATTAAAATAAGCATTTTCAAGCATTTTAGATCGTTGAAACGTTCAAATATATTACACATAATAAAAACGAATAATGTAAAATTGCCGTTTTATGTTGTTTTACACGTTAAAACGTGATTAAAGCTCAAACGTGCTGTTTGCTAAAATAAGTATTCATAAGCATTTTAGATCGTTGAAATCGTTCAAATAGACGCAATATTAATAAAAACGAATAATAAAAATTCGTCGTTTTATATGTTTTACGTTAAACGCAGATTAAAGCTCAAACGTGCTGCTGTTTTGCTAAAATAAGCATTTTCAAGATTTTAGATCGTCGAAATCGTCCAAATAGACGCAATAAAAATAAAAACGAATAATAAAATTTGCCGTTTTATGTTGTTTTACGCGTTAAAACGCAGAATAAAGCTCAAACGCGCTGGTTTTGCCAAAATAAGCATTTTCAAGATTTTAGATCGTTGAAATCAGTAATACGTAACTGAACGAAGTACAATGAA